>NC_068553.1:11522362-11799862 GCF_026212275.2 Microplitis demolitor
CCTTAATTATTTATTTAAATAATCAAAACATGAAAAAAAAATGATTATAAACAATAAGATATTGTTTTTAAGAACAAAAATTTTTATTTAAATCATTATTTTCGTACAAAAACGATATAGTGAAAAAAAATTTTTCAAAAATAATTAATTAATCCATTTGTTTATAAAAAATTTATAAACAAATGGCATGAAAAAATTTAAAAAGTAATCATATAATGCTTAACAAGGATATAAAATCAGTAATAGCTTAAGATTTAAAGAAAAAAATTATTTAACATACATTATTTAAATTTTTCATTTTTTTGTTACTTCAAAAATTAATAACTAATGAAATAAAAATATTTTATCAACTTTTTTCACGTCATCTTGTTGAGTATGTTTCTAAAGAGGGCTTCAAGAAACAAAAAATTTATAGAATAATTATTTGAACTTTTACACCGCCTTTTATGACAATACATACCCGTAAAAAAGTTTAAATTAACAATCGAATAACTTTTTGAAAAATGGTGATACAACTTTTTATACCGCGGAATCGTATTCTTTGAAGTGTCTAGATGACACCAGAATTTTTTCAAATTTTTTTATTAATATTTAATTGCATAAAAAAAATATTTAACGACTACGCTCACTAGAGCGGCGGCGCGCGCATGCCTCAACTGCCTCGCAAAAGCCAATTTTCAATGTTAAATAAAAATTATAAATATTGGAACCACAATTCGGAGAGTCGAGAACTTTTCTACTGAAATTTTCTGCTCCTTCAGAAACTTTTTTAATATTTGGGCTATCACTTATACTTTTTGAGATTTGGCAAAAACCTGGACAGCTAATTTTTTTAACGGTTTTTTGCTAATAACAATTGTAATTTTTATTTTGCTAAAATAACCCGAAAAACGCTTTCTTCTGGACGCCGTTCCGGATCGTTGATTTTTTTTGTAAAATTATATAGTATACCGGGCAAGGAACCCGTATTCAATGTCTGCTCAGTCAGTACCCCTGGGTTGGTATGGTTTTGCAGTATACTGAGAGTTGAGAACCGTGCGGAATAATTTCTTTAATGCGATGCGTGGTACAACAATTATTACGACGGAGTTTTAGCTTAGCTGAGATTAGAAGTCGGGACAGTTAGACCGAAAAACTGCGGGTTTATATAGTCCAAAATTGAGGGGGACCGAGCCGTGCCCCTGGATCTAGTACACTAGAAAAGAGGTGCTTGCTGTACAGCGTTTAGTTTTATGGTTTTTCTAGTGACTTCTAAATGTGCTTCTCCTTCTGCGGTTTTATTCTGCACGTGCGGTACCCGAGGTCAAGTCAAAGGAGAAGAAAAATAATTAAATCATTCCTTTTATTATTCGATATTTGAGTTGAGGGTTTCTTTTTTATAAAATATTTTTAATTCGGATACTGGTTATCCGAAAAAAAATCAGCGTCTCCTTAGAAGAGTGAGAATTAATGTATGTTTAGTTTAGGAAGATTCTGGAAGAACGAAACAACTCACACTTGCACCCCAAGACGGCCGGTTACCGTGGGGGAAGATGACCACTACCCTCCAAATACTACATCCTTATTTCAACCAAATGCATGTAGAACCAAGAAACAGCAAAACACGGAATACCTATATATAGCAACATATAATACGCTCTCTCTACGGACTGAGGAAAGCCTACAAGAATTTATACACTCCATACAGAATATAAAATGGGATATTATCGGCTTAAGCGAAGTAAGAAGACTCGGTGAAACGATTGAAGAGTATGACCAATTCTTACTGTACTATAAAGGTGAAACACCAGGAAGACATGGAGTAGGATTCCTAATCAAGAAAACACTAAAAACCTTCATAACAGAAATAATTGGCATATCAGAAAGGATTGCTATTCTTAACATAAAGATACCCGCAAGCAAAGAAACATGGTCCATTGTGCAAATCTACTCACCAACCGAAAAATCGTCGATATTAGAAATTGAATCATTCTACTCATTGCTTACGACTACCATAAAAATACACACAGAAAAAAACTATATTATCATGGGCGATTTTAATGCAAAAACTGGAACACCAAGAAAAGGAGAAGAAATTGTCCTGGGCCCATATAGTTACGGAAAAAGAACAAGAAACGGACAAAAATTAATGGAAATTTCATTTGAAAATAACATGAAAATACTAAATAGTCAATTCAAAAAGAGAGCTTCTAACAGATGGACATGGATATCGCCAGACGGAAGGTATAGAAACGAAATAGACTATATCTTAACAAACAGACCCAAACTATTTGAAGACTGTGGCACCATCGCTAATCTCAACTTTGGCAGCAACCACAGAATGCTTAGAACACGCCTGAACACATCATCTGTTCAGAAACCTAGCCGGCCTTTCAAAGCGAAAGCAACAACACCACCAAACAACGTAAGAATAGCCGTCATAAAGGAGAAACTCAACGCAGTGACAGTATCATCTCTCGAACATTTAAGCACCCAACAGAAATATCACACAAAAGACGAAATACTAGTATCAAAACCTAAAACCAATATTTAAGACCAAACAAACAATAAGAGATACATATCTGAAAAATCTAGCAAGCTCCTAGAAAAGAGATCAAAATTAATAAGTATGACAAATAAAACAAAACCTATTAGGTATGAAATAGGAAGATTGAGCAGAGAAATAAAACTACAAATAAGAAAAGATAGAGAACACCTCAGACTCAACACCTTTGAAAAGTTCATTAATAAAACCGGTGGTATAAAAAAGGCCCTAAAAGTTTTATCAGACAGAACCAACTGGATAGTTAACATAAAGGATCGAAATTCCAAGACAGCAACCAAAAGACTAGATATCCTCTCAACAGCCACAAATTTCTACAGAAACCTGTATTCCAGAAAAAACCAAATTGAACCTACCGAACTAAGCAGTGATGGTAATGTACCAACCATATTAGAAGACGAAATACACAAGGCTATCAAAACACAGAAGAGCGACAAAGCTCCTGGTCCCGACCAAATTAACAATGAATTACTTTTAAGCTGCAGAAACTACATTGTTCCGTTACTGACCTACACTTTCAATGACATCTTGAATACCGAAACTATTCCGACACAGTGGACTGCATCAACCATCATTCTGCTACATTAAAAGGGCGACAAAACCGAAATAAACAACTACAGGCCCATAAGTCTAATGTCTAATATCTACAAAGTCTTTGCCAAAGTAATTCTAGCCCGAATAACGCGAACCCTGGACGAGAATCAACCTAGGGAACAGGCTGGCTTTAGGGCAGGCTATTCAACACTGGATCATATACATACTGTGAGACAAATTATAGAAAAAAACAAGGAATTTAAGGTGCCTTTTTATTGCTGCTTTATAGATTATAAAAAGGCATTCGACTCAATTGAGCACGAAAATATTTGGCGCTGTCTAAAGGATCAAGGGCTAGAACAAAAGTATATCAGGATAATAAAAAACGTATATGCTAACAGTACGGCTAATATCAAGCTAGAGAGAGAAGAGAAGGAAATAAAAATCAACAGAGGTGTAAGACAAGGAGACCCGTTATCGCCCAAGTTATTTACAGCTGTCTTAGAAGATATCTTCCGGAAGTTAGATTGGGAAAACTATGGGCTAAACATAAATGGAGAAAAACTGTCCCACTTGCGGTTCGCTGACGATATTATATTATTTGCCGAATCAAAAGCTCATCTACAAAACATGCTTCTAGATCTGGACAAAAGAAGCCGCATAGTAGACCTAACAATGAACGCCTCCAAAACTAAAGCGCTCACTAATGCGTCCGAAGATCCCATTATCATAAACGGCGTGTCAATAGAGTATGTCAAAGAGTACACTTACCTGGGCCAACAAATTGCAATGACTGATATTATGTCAAAAGAAATAGACACCAGAATAGGGAATGCATGGAAGTGCTACTGGCGGCTAAGAGAAATTATGAAAAATGAAGAAATTAAGTTGTCGGTCAAATCAAAACTATACAACACTTGCGTATTACCAGTTTTAACCTATGGCTGCCAAACCTGGGCTCTCACCAAAGCACAAAGCAAAAAATTAGAAACCTGTCAAACAGCAATGGAGAGGAGCATGCTAGATTTAAGGAAATCCGACCGAGTTCAAAACAAAACCATCAGAAATCGCACTAAAATACAAAATGTTACAACTAGAATACGGAAACTGAAATGGCAATGGACAGGACACATAATAAGAGGTATTGAAAAGTGGAACAGAAGTATAGTATTTTGGTACCCTAGAAATAGAAAAAGGAAACGAGGCAGACCGATAAGGAGGTGGGAAGACGAGATAAAGGCGATAGCAGGAAAACTATGGACAAGGAAAGCTCTGAACCGAGTAGAGTGGAAAGAAATGGAGGAGGCCTTTGCCAAAGTTGGGCAAACAGACGAAGTTGTCGATGTCATAAACTCAGCAGAGTCGTTAAGCTAAGATTTTTTGTAAATATGTTTGTGTCTGAATAAAGGCTATTATTATTATTATTATTATACGGATAGCAGTGTCATATAAAGTATATAAAACATACAAACTGATTTTGTTCATTTTCGTGGATTGGTAATCTTGACCTGGTCCGCGAAAATTCGAACGTCGAACTTTCGTGCACTCTTATTGCAGGATTCCGCCCCAGGCGTTGAAAGATCAATAAAAGGATCTTTAATATGTTCTATTTAAACCTTATTGCAGGAATAAACATTATTGCAGGAATCCGCTTTGGTGTTCAATAATCAATAAGGCATTCTAAAATTAACATCTTTTTGCAGTCAATTGTTGCAGGAATCCGCTTCGGCGTTGAAAAAGCAATAATCGACCTCTTTATTTATTAAAAATCTTCAAAGATTGATAGAAACATCCGGTCCGATTGAAACAGTGACGCAAATCACGTGAATTTGCGATTCCATTTCGGGCTGAGTTATTTTGCGCATAAAATCACTTTTCGGGTGTGTAAAAAGGACACATTACACATAAAATAAAAATCTTATATAAATATCCGTTAATAATAAATATTCTTAAAATCTCAATTGTTTAAAAATTGTAAAAAGGATTCAGTGTACAAGTGAATTGTAACTAAATCAGTAATAAAAAGTCAAAAATCATAAGTTCAGCCTTCCGAGTTTCATTCGAGAGTAGCACATAAGTTTACATCCTACTACCCCAGCCGCGCCCATCCAACCAAATCCTACAGGAGGAAGCTGAGTGAGCTGCAACGTTCTGAAGGGATCTAACCTGCCGTGACTAGAAAGAAAGAAACATTGAAAGGTAGGTGAAAGATTTACATTCTATTCTTTCATAAGATAACGGGTTCAACACAAGATCACCAGTCTCTTCGGAGACGTTTTAGGTTCTTACTTTTCGAAAGATCCACCATAAATAATGAATTATAGGAAGATACCTCTTCATCGTATTCTTTAATAATGTCCGCAACAACTAAATTGCTCGTCTAAATTTTTCTATCGCTACCAAAAGGAGAAATCCCGGATAATTAATTTAAATTTAAGCGGCGGACATAACAATAATATGTTTTAAACTAAAGAACAAATTCGATGACATTATATGATGATTGAGAGAGACTAGAAAGAGGAAGAGTTGGTATGATTTCAGACACATTCTAGTACCTTATAATATGATTTATCCGAAAAAAACGACAAAATATTGTTTTTTTTAACTTTTCTACACCGATATTTTCTAAACTAATTAACCGATTTCGACGTTTGAGGTGGCAATTGGAGCATTTTGTTGAATTCTACAGCTAATTGAAATTCGAAATCGATTGGTCCAGCTGTTCCGAAGATATTTAGAAAAACCCATTTTTCACTATTTCTTTTCTTCAACGATATCTCTCGAACGCATTAACCGATTGAGATTGTTGAGGCGGCGATCGATGCATTTTCCCAAACTCTAGAGCTGATTAGACTTTGAAGTCGATAGTTCTAATCGTTTCTGAGACATAAAAAAAAAAAGAAATGTTTTTTTTTTTTTATAATTCGCAAATGTTTTCGAGTCTACTTGATCGAATGATCTGAATCCAAATCAGTTGATTAGTTAAAAAGTTATAGAGCTTTTACACACACACACACACACTGATGTATGATGTATAGTTAATGTTTACTGGCTGAAAAGTATTATTGAAATTCTACCCGTAACGGGTCTCGAGCCCACGACAGTCGAGTTATAAAGCACGTCCGCTGTCTACTAGGCTGACCTGACTCGTCCAGCTTACGACGATTCTTAATATCTTTTAAAAACTCCGGTTGTAAGAAATAAAATATTATTTGAATTCAATCTTGATTTGGTTATTACGCATTTTTTTGATGATGAATGGAAATAATTCTAGTAATAAATTACAAGCAAATTTAACAATTAAATTAATCTTAATGATTCTTTGAAAAAAATAAAGAAATATGCATGTCTATTGACTATCATGATCAATTTCACAAAAACTTATGAATTCAATCGTTTAATCGATAAAAAAAAAATTTGTAATTAAATCCCTTTAATTATTTTTGGAAAAAAAAGATTAAGTTTAATTATTAATTGAATCAAAAATCATAAATTAAATTTATTTTAATCGTCGATAAAAAAAAAATAACAACTTTAACTACTAACGTCAAAATAAAAATAAATATTCGATTATAAAAAATTTTTCATCAAAAATATTTGATTATTCCTGATTGAAAACTTCGATTAAATCTGATTCAAACTTGATCCTATTTCGATTATATTTTTTTACATGATTAGACATGACTTTGCATGATTCACGCTTGATCGTGCATGATTCAGACATGACTTTGCATGAATCATGCCTTATCGTGCATGATTCAGACATGATCATGCTTAGTCTTGCCTGAATCAAGCACGATCATGCATACTTATTTTTCCAGGGCTATCAAGAAAATTCATATGGGAATCTAGCCTAGATTTCTATGTGAGTTTCCACATGGCGTTTTCAGATTGATTCCTATATAGTAACCCAGCATAAATCCCGATATGTACTCTCACATGGGCTCTTGTGGGAATCCACACCATGCCGAAGCCATGAAATTCGAATTCTTTTCAATAATTTCAATTCTTTCTTTTGTGTACATAGATACACAGTTTGCATGGAGTGACCGCTTTTCAATTCTTTTCAATCATGTAACGGGGTAAATTGAGTTTTATTATCAACCAAAATCGTGATTTTTTACGATTGGTCAATTACCCAACTTGCAACCCTAAAGGAGCATTTAGTTAAGTTTTTCGACTTGGCGCCAAGCGCGCTAAGTGAAAACGCTAGTACGCGAAGCCCAAACATAATTAGGCAAAGTTTTCCTATCACAGCCGGAAATTATCAAGTAAAATTAATAAAAGTGCAAGACAGTAGCAGAGAAGAGGCAGAGTCGGCAGGACCGGGTAATCACCCAGAAGGATACACACGGAGAGCCAATCGGACTGAGCAACCATCAAGACGAGACTTGTGACCGGAGCGATCCAACCTAAATTTGGAGCCAACAACATGGACGTCATTCTCAGACACTGTTAATTATATCGACAGGTTGAAGGAGAGTTCGAGTATTTTGGTGAAAACGAGAATTGGATCCGAGAGAGACAGTTAACCTGAGGAGAAAAATTTGAGACAACCCGGTTACCCCAGGCGTTTACGACCGAGAATCTAATGCACGCACTAGAGAGAACAAGACACGGACAAAGACAACTGATACAAAACGAACGACTGAAAAGAATCAATGTAAATTGTACTAGGTATTCTGTAAAATATTCCAGGCGGGAAGCCGGAATATTTGTTAATTAAAATACATAATTTAATGTCGTGTCCGTGAAGTATTGTCGTGTCAACTTAACGTGTAATAAAATAATTGAGAAGCCAGACTCAACAAAAATTAGCTCTGATATTTTCAGGCAGGTTGTTAAGTCACTCGCCGAAAAATTCTTCTGGGATTTGCCAGGTAGGTCGTATAAGGCATTCGCCGGAAAATCAATTGCGTTCTAGTCAACATTATCTAATCATTAATATTGAGATAAAATTAATTATAAGTAGATTAAATTAATAAACCATATGAAATCAATTAATAAATTTATAAACGTTAAATGTGTCGTAAAGGAAAATGTGAAAATTGGTGTTCGAGTTTTGAGTATTGTGTTATTGAGGTCGTGATAAATTATTGGACCGCATGTATTAATAATTACAAGGGTTTTATCACGTAGAGGATCAAGGTGACCGCGCAAGTATTAAAATTAAGGTTTGAACCACGTAGAGGGTCTAGTTGACGGCGTGTAGTTGAGTTTAAGCTAAGTGAGTGTGTAAAATAGTCCAGGAAACTCGGTGTGAGTGTGTGTGTAATTTAGCCAAAGATAGTTGGCGTTAGGTAATAAGGTTTATAAGATAATAGGTTTATAAAGGTTTAATAAAGTTATAAGATCTATTAGGGTTATAGAGGTTTATTAAATAAGAGGTCATAAGTTGATAAAACAAAATATTATCGAAGTTAAATAAATAAAGGTAAAATTGTTAAAGTGAAATAAACAAATTGATTATAAATTATTCTTCCCCATCCTTCTCTTACAATTCAATTTTATACCGACCCTGATGATCTAAGATCCGGCTTTGGGAGGCCGTTATTACTTTCAGTGGCGCCCTTGATAAAAAACGACCAGAGTAGCAGCATAGCCGTGTTGCAATCAGTATTTTTAACCAGAGCTCATGGTTTCCTACAAGAATTCTTATATAAAACCATACTCTTCTATATTAATTCCTAAGGATTCTCACATAAATCCATAGTTTTTTATAAGGATTCCTATGGGTTTTCATACATTTCCTCATAGATTTTTTGATTAGTTTAGTGATGCATGACTACGCATGACTTCACATGAGTTATACACGGTCATGTATGCTCATGTCCAGTTACTCTTAATTGTGCATAACCATTCTCTCTAAATCATAAATTCTCATTCATGATCATACATGATGAAACCCGATTATATATGATCATGTATGACGTTGCATGAATCGTGCAAGGTCATGAATGATCATTCATTACTGAGCTTGGTCATGCGTGATATTGCATGAATCGTGCATGAATATTCTTGCCTCGTAATACATGACCATGCATGGTTAAACCTAGCTTTGCAGGATGATGCGTGCCTTTGCATGAATGATGCATGATCATGTATGATCAAGCATGATCGTGCATGACGATTTTTTCTCGGGAATAAATCAAATTAAAACAATGCACCATATATTGCGTATCGGGAATCATATATGTAATAGTTTTAAATTATTAAAAAATAAATTTTAAGGAACAAAATTTTTAAATTGTAATTATTATTATACACTCGAATTATAAATTCTCATCCATGATCATACACGATTGAAAATCAATTTGTATAAGTCAGGCATAGTCATATATGTTCATGCAAAGTCATACCCAGTTAAGCAATCTCACGCATGATGATTAATTTCCCTTCATAATTTCCTTTTATAATAATTTCCCGTTATACATAATCATGCATGATTGGACATGGTTTTACATGGTCATACATGACGTTGCATAATTCGTGCAGTGTCATGAATGATCATTTAATACCGAGCTTGGTCATGCATAATATTGTATGAATCACGACTGATTATTCTTGCTTCGTCATAATATGATCAGGCATGATTGAACGGTAATGCGCGTTTTCATCTCCGACAAAATATCCTATGCACAAAATGTCCCCCGACAAAATATCTCCGGACATAATATCCCCGACAAAATATCTTTCGATATAATTTTCACAATTTTCCTGAAAAATCAGCACTTTAAGTAGGCAATTTTTTCTTATTTATAAATTACTACGATTTTCTTGAAAAACAAGCACTCAAATTAGTTGTGAATAGTACAAATAAAAATTAAAATATATTTTGGAGACATAATATCGCCGACAAAATATCTTTTGATATAATTTTTACAATGTTCCTGGAAAACTAGCGCTCTAAATAGGCAGTTACTTTTTATTTATAATTAATCACAATTTCCCTGAAAAACAAGCACCCAAATTAGTTATGAATAGTACAAATAAAACATTTAAATAAACAAGAGAAATTTTGCTGATAAGATATTTTGTCAGGAAATGGAAACGCACAGAATCGATTGAACCTGGCTTTGCATGATCATGCATGTCTTTGCATGAATCGTACAAAGTCATGCCTGGATCATGCATGGTCATGCCTGAATCATGCATAATCAGGCCTGATGATTTTTTCCCGGGTAGCTATATACAATTACATATAATTATTTATATAAAAATAAAAAAAAATTCGGGATTGTGCAGGATTTGAACCGTGGACTTTGCGCTCGAAAGTTTAACCAGCTATCCGTTGACCTATGAGATTGACTTAAAAAGTAAGTTTCGTATGAACTTCAAGTAATAAAAATCTTATACGTGGTAGATTCTTGGTCAACAAAATTTTATATCTTATACATGATAGATTTTTAGTCGATAAAATTTGATATCTAATTTATTAATTATCGATTTATCGTTATATGAAATTATACAACGTTATATATAATTATACCTACGGTAGCTATATATAATTATAACTAAGTTAGTTGTATTTAATTATGACTAAGATTTTAAATTCAATTCCATCTATCAGGCTGCATCAAACATAAACAGGAATGGACAGGTATGATCAGGCCTGAGCGTATTTAACGCTTCAGACATTACACAGTTAGATAAATTTTTGATCTATGGAACTATCTAAAAATCACGCATGAATAAAAACTGGATAATTTTTTATCTGTGGAATTATTACCAAAACCATGCAAACTAAATAAAAAAAACTATAACTAAAACTTAACAAAATGCCCAGAACTTATAAGCAAAAATAAAACAGAGACTGGAAAACTAAAAACAGACTTACGGTATGCCATGGTGTCGCTCAGTGTGTAGGTTTATGGAGAGAGGGAGTGGTCCGGGTTACATCATTCCAAATTCATGTAGATTATTAGTGAACTTGCGATTTTTGTTTAACAACAAACTACTCAAAATCTTTATTTAACGATAAACAAAATACTGTAGTTTCGTACAAATAATTCTTCTCTATAACAAAATACTAAATCTAATAATAATAAAATTAATCTTAACAAACAGTAAATTGACATCTAAATGATACGTATCGATACATTATAAATAAATTAATTACTAGAGCTAAATAACAATCTAATAATATTCGGTAACTAAAACAATAAATTATAAAATCAACAATCTAGAACATTTCTCTGTAACAATCTAGTAAAACTAACATACATGGATCTAATATTGACGTCAATTAGACGACAATAAGTTGAATAATTAAAGCTATTTCTTATAATTATTTTATAAAATAATATTAATAATAAACCGTGAACATGACTCTAAACTGTAACAATACTCTCACAACTCTCTCAATTCTTAAATCTTTCTTTAATTAAAACAGTAGTATAATATCTAAAAACTTTGACTCGAACTCAATTAATTATTAATAATTATAATAATTATTTCATACCTGATTACTGATGAATAAAATATCAAGTAACGTCTTACACTGTTTTAAATAATACTTCTGTAACAATCATCTTAATCTGTAACTTTCCGCAATGCCATGAACTGTAACGCCATTTCTGGACACATCTGCTCGCCTCGAGCGATCAGAGCTGAATGCTCACGTCCGTACTCTTCGAAGGTCTTCCTTCGACTCCTCTTTTCCCAATAAACAAAATCCAAAACCTCAAACTAAATCTTATCATTATCAATAACTGACATCTATATTCTTAATTCATAAAACAAACTCAAACTCTACTATATCGGTAACTGGAGGTTCAAGTCCTCACCGAAAATACTCTCTAAACCTGATTCTGAGGATGGATATCCTCGGTAGTTGCTCTCCTGGAACAGACTTCAGCTGGGATCGTAAAACATAAAACTAAGTGACCTATGACTTCCTCAGCGGTACAAGTGGGCATGGCTTGTCCTCTGAGGTCTGTCAGACAAAAACAATTAAAAATGACCAAACGGCTTCCACAACAGCAATGGTCACAAAATTACTGTTGAGGCCGGCCAAACCAAAGCTCAAAAACCGATCCCAATCTGCATCCATCAGATTCCTTATATACTGGAGCGTTAGCATTTCAGCTACACCTCTGCAATCTACTAAGAAGTCTCATAGGAATAGAACTAGGTTCTATCATCAGATGATACCGGGTGACTAATTCAAGTCCCGCTCCGCGGTGACACTGACTTCTCCACGTACTCAAAATTCTCAAACTGTAAACTAAAACTCAAACTTTACCATTGTCTCAAACTTTAATCTCAACCCATTCTCCATATTAAATTTGCATAATTCACATTCTAATCCGTTACTTTAATTTTCTTTTAACAAAACCTATAACTGTAGCTAAACGTTACTCCATATTTAATTCTTAAACTACAACTTAATCAAAAATCTGTATCAAAATCGTTAATACCTGTACGCTAAATTCTAAGTCTTGAGTTACCATACTCGTAACAACAATAAAATCAGTTGGTGCTTGTGACGTTCACTTTCATTTGACCCCCATACGAAAAATAACGTCACAATATATATATATATATATATATATATATATATATGGTGACAGTTAAAATTTGAGCTCTTAATATAGATATTTAGAGGTGGCTATTGATAATTTTCGATTTTTCATTTAGTAACATGGTAAAAAATACATAACTTTCGAAAAAATCAAGATAGAATAAATCTCTCTGATAATATTTTGTAGCAAATTTACTGATATACAAAAAAGGTCTTTTATGATTTTTGCATCAGTTCAACCATTTACAAGATATCCGACGTCAAAGTTTAATTAAATTCAAATTACTTTTTTTTGCTCGCTCTGAATTTTATACCATGTCAACCAATAAAAATTCAAAAAATTTTCAATACAGTTTTTTGTAGGACTTTGGATGCTCTACAAAAAAAGTCTTTTATCAGTTTTTGATAAATCCATCTGTTCAAAAGTTATTGGAGCTTGAATTCAAGTTAGAGTAAATTTCGAGATCTTTTTACTTTTTCGGTGAAACTATCAGATTTATCTAAAAATGTTGTAAAGTCGTTTTTGCTGAAAATTTTATTTTCGACAAATTATTATCAGTCACGTTTTTCTAAATGCCGCATTGTTTTCTAGTTATTCCCATTTTAATGTCGAGCTCTTGAAATCGATTAGAACCGCTTTTTTACGAGCTTGAAATTGAAATGAAAGTAACATGAAAACAATGCGAAATTTGAGAAAACTTGACTGATAATAGTTTGTAGAAAATAAAATTGTCAACAAAAAAAAAATTATAACATTTTGTAATAATAATAGTAATAGAGTGCTTTAATGGTACTATTTCTGCAGTTTTTTTACAATGTTTACCTTCTAAAGTCCTAAGCTCTTTTTTCCCCATTATATACGCCCTACGCTCTTATTCTCTTTATTTCGCGGCTGTGGCCCGATTTGTGCTTATGACTGTACTTCATTATTACGGTGATGCCCTACAACCTCCCGTGTGCAATGAAGGTGTAGTGGCGTAGGAAAACCACAGAGAAAACCAGCCAGTATAGTTTCGGTTTGAGTGGAGCTCCAGTGATCGATAAAATTCCTATTTTACCGATCACTGGATCTTCATCCCGCGCCTAACAATCGCGTAACAGATGCGTGGCTAAACAGTCACCCAGTCAAGTAGTAATCCTGCTCGATACTACTTAACTTTGGTGACCGCCCGAGCCACGTGCGTGCCGAACGGCTGCCTCAGCCACTTTTCCTTATAACATTTCGTAATAAATCTGATAGTTTCACCGAAAAAGTAAAAAGATCTCGAAATTTACTCTAACTTGAATTCAAGCTCCAATAACTTTTGAACAGATGGATTTATCGAAAAATTATAAGACTTTTTTTGCAGAGCATTCGAAGTCCTACAAAAAACTGTATTGAAAATTTCTGAATTCTCATTGGTTAACATGGTATGAAATTCAGAGCAAGCAAAAACAAGTAATTTGAATTTTATTGAACTTTGACGTCAGATATCTTGTAAATGGTTGAACAGATGCAAAAATCATAAAAGACCTTTTTTGTATATCAGTAAATTTGCTACAAAATATTATCAGAGAGATTTATTCTATCTTGATTTTTTCGAAAGTTATGTATTTTTTACCATGTTACTAAATGAAAAATCGAAAATTATCAATAGCCACCTCTAAATATCTATATTAAGAGCTCCAATTTTAACTGTCACCATATTTTAAGATACCCTTTCGATTTTTCAATGTTCATAAAAAAAAATAGTCCCCTAAATTGAAATAGTCTAATATATATATATATATATATATATATATATATATATATATATATATATATATATATATGTATTGAAACAAATCGCTTTTTGTCTTCGCGATTTTCTCCAGCAGCCACCAGAATTCGCGGGTTAAACCCTAGCTTAGGCTGGCCTCTATGATATTTTATTTTACTTGGACAGAGCAGTAGGCTGAGGTTCTTGCAAAACAAAGACCCACACTTGTTCAAACTCGGCAACGTATGTTTAAACTTATCAACCCACCTCACGGCTTATAAAATTATAGATTATCCTTATAGAATTCAAATTATTATTTATGACTTAATTAATACTAATCTTATGAACTATTGAAGGATTTTACCAGTGAAATAGGATATGAATAGGATAAACAAAAAATAAATAAAACGAATGATTAACAAAATGTGCAAGTTTATTGCCAATTGTAATCATAAAAATTAGTTACAAGAAAATGCAAGCGCTGGATGTAATGTAGAAAGATGCCTGGCACAGTATAATTTTATGATACGAGTTATCATCGATAACGTACAGTATAAGTTATTAAGCTAACTTTATTTATAATAATTAATAACTAAACAATAAAATATAATTCCAAGATAACTACCAGTAATGTACAGAATATCGCAAGTTAATCGCCCGAGTTACAACTAGGTTTTTGCAAGTAAATTGTCGCAATTGATACTGAATAATTAATATAAAAAAATCTGTACGCTAATTGATCCAGAATCGAAGTGAATGACCGATAATTAAGGTTCTAGGTCTTGCCTCGGGACTCTGTCCTTACTTCACCTTTACGGACATGCGTCAACGTGGAAACTTGTCATGTGACTACGGCACTATGACGTACAAATTCAGATGGCAACGAGACGGAGAAAAACGGGAACCACAAGATTGATGACGACGAAATAATTCACATTGTCTCAATATATGTATGGCGCATTCCCCGCCAAATCGAATACTTTTGAACCCGACCCCTTCAGATTTAGCTGAATATTTTTTCCCATTTTCTACTCCATTAAAAACGTTTCTCATAATTTTTTCAAATTTTTTCACCCAACCGAAAAAAACTTATAAATTTTTTTTAAAAATGGCTTTTTTTATTTGGAATAGTAATATTTTTTTCAAAATTTGACTGATTGGACGGTTTTTTTTTCAAAATTTTTGTTTTCAAATGTACTTTTCGAAAAAAATTATTGCAACCTATCTTCATTGTTTTTTTTGTAGATTTTTGGAGAAAATAAAAAATTTTTTGATATTTACCATTTTTGATTTTTGATTTTTTCTTTTATATAACACCTTGACATTTTTTGCAAATCCAAAAATTGTTTCAGAGTGATTTTTTTTCGATTTATATTTTTTTTTTCCAATTGAAAAAAAATTTTTTTCAACTAGCCTTATTTATCATAACACCATAATTAAAAATTTTTGAGAGTGCTTAGAGGACTTCCACATTTGGAAAAGGAAAAAAAGAAATAAAAATAATGAATTGGGATGGTCATCATCGATATAATTTGAGTTTTTTTCGAACAATTAAGTTAAAAAATAGAAGTACCTTTTGAATAATTTTTTTGTATTTTTTTCCGAAAACGACATTCACAAACGAAGAAAATTAAATTAAAAAGTTTTCGTTTGGTCCAGTTTTGGACAAAAAAAATTTGAAAAAATTATAAGAAACGTTTTTAATGGGGTAGAAAAAGAGAAAAAAAATTCAGCTATATCTAAAGAGGTCGTGTACAAAAGTGATTAATTTGGCGTGGAATGCCCCATATATATAATTTTTTTTTTTTACTCTGAAAAAAAATTTTATTTATTAATGAATTTAATCAAATAAATGATACATTAAAATATATTATTGCTATGATTAGAATAAATCAATTTATTTAATTTAATTTTTCCCACTGCTATATTCAAGCACCTTCACGTGCACCCAAAAAATTATCTAGATCTTATGTTTTTATCTGTCAAAATAATAAGTTACTAAGTGGTGAATATAATATTGAAATTTATTCAAGAAATTACGCCCAATTAGATATTTATTAAACCTGTAAGTAATTTTTCAATATTCTACGCATTTATTAAGTTACTTGCACGGAGCCCTTTTTTTCAATAAAAATTAAATTTTTTTTTTATTACTTATATAAGTTGAATGTGATATTGTCAGGTCAACCAATGAATATATTATTTTTCGATCTCGGTTGTTAGATTCTCCGGTTTTCGTTTAGAAAAGAGGCTCACACTTGTTTCAAATAGCAAAAATTCTATTTCAGACATATCGCTTTAAAACCTATTTCAACCGCTATTATTTTTCAGCGGATGAAAGGTGTATTTTTCTAATTGTAAGTGTAAAAAAAGCCTAAGTTTAAATCTGAAATGTGGTGTAATATCCGCTCGAAACGTGCACATGTTTCTTTTAAAATTTTTTTTTATTTTTACTTCGTACGATTTTATCTAATCGTTTGCGGTTAGTTCACAAATAAAAATTCTTCTATAATTTACGACAAACGTATTTTTTTTTATAAATAAAAAATTTTAGAAAGTTAAGTATCTCTGTCCAGAGAGCGCATGCAGAGGGTCCGGAAGGGCCCAATGCGTCAAACACAACTTATATGGGTTTTTCTACAAAAACCTATAAAAGAGATAATAAAATAGATGAAACATATAAGCTCTCGAGACAGAAACCAGAGATTTTAAAAGTGTCCTGGGAAAAGAAAAACTCTTAATAATTTAAAACAGAACATCTGCAAGTAAATACTTTTGTAAATGCAGGAATAATTTCAAGAACTTTTGTACTAACAATTTTAATAATTTTGGGACCGCTAGACTTTTTTTTTTTTAATGAATTTTATAATTATTCCATTTCATGAATTGTGATGATCTACTTGACTGGTATACAGAAAGGATTTTACTTATTTTATTCATAAATTTCCTTGACTGAACTTTTCCGATCCTCGGTCTATTAGTCGCAAGGGTAACCGACCTAATGAACTTTGAAAATTGAACTTTACCGATTTGAATTTCGGCAATTTGAACTTTTGTAAATTTGAACTTTTGAAAATCTGAATATTTTATGTGCCCACCCACACCAAACTCCAGAAAGAAAGGCACCATACTATTTCAAGGGTATAGGTTTACATAATTTAAATTTCCATGCATACAAAACCTGAGAAAAAGGTAAGTTCAAATCGTCCAAGTTCAAATTGCTAAAGTACAAATTTGCAAAAGTTTAAATTGCCAAAGCTCAAATTTTCGAAGTTCTTTAGGTATGGAACCAGTCGCTAGACTAGGACCGAATATTAAAAATAAGTCCGATTTTAAAGTAGGTAAAGTTTCTCGCTCATAATTTAGCATCATTAACACCGTTGACATGTTATAGTCAAAGCTCAAAGCCTGCTCTTGTTGTAAATCCGACATAACAGTGGTTTTAGCCTAAATATGGGAACGGGGAGGGGCCTTGAGAAATGAGGACTTATATGTAATATACATGTCAGCCCATTTTGCCCCCAGGGGCCCATTTTGCCTCACTCTTCCCTAACAGGCGAAAGGGGGCACTTAAAATTTTGAGTTCCTCAAATGATTTGGGAGCAAAATAGGCCTCTTTAATTTTGAGGACCCGTTATGCGTCCAGGGCCCATTTATCCCCCCTTCTCCTGTTCTTCATTCTTTTGTTAACAAGCTTGCCGCTCACAGTTGGTCTGTAATTATGAGCTCCATGCTCTGAAAGTAGAATTGGGAGGATAAAATCATACTTCCAAAGCGATTTTAACCTTTATAGACTATAATTTAATTTACGATTGTATTTTGTTGCGCTTATAAATTTTCAAACTTTTGTCAGTCGATTGAATTTTTCAAAATCAAATTGTAAAATTATTCTAAACTTAACAAATTTTTCAACTTTTGTAAATTCTTCGAATTTTTCTAAGTCTTTAATTTTTTCTTATTAACGTTTATTTTATTCTGACGATGTTGATATATAATTAAATGAATAAGGTAAAAATACCAAATATTGAAAAGGATCCTATTATTGACAACCTATCTTATTTTAAGACATATGTAATTACCTGCTATCTAGATAATAATCGTATACATTTTTAAACAATCTGTATAATCAAATCATTGGAAAAAAATTATTGTTAATGAAAAATATCAAATATTTATTAATAAAAAAAATTTAATTTGTTTGTGTCTATCAAACCTTAACGGACCCACAATACGGTAACATACCGGAAACTAGGTAGAGTACCGATTTATCGAAATTCACGGCGGGGTTACCGCTATTTAAGGCAAATTTGCCGTAAAAATACGGCAATCCACCGCGAATTACGGTAATTTGGTAATTTGCCTTAAAAATACCGACTTACCGTAATTTACGGTGGATTTACCCTATTTCACAAAAGATTAAGTGTTGTTCAGTGATTCATTGTTAATACTTTACGATAGATTTTGTAATCGTATCACTGTGAAATCACCGTATTTTACGGATGCTATAACTTACTTTACAATATTTGACGGTGAATTTACGGTATTTTTTTTTAATTTATCGTATGCCGCTTTAAATGTCTACCGTAAATTACAGTCGTTTCATCGAATTTTACAAAAAATTCCACATTGTTCTGTGATCAATTGTGAATATTTGACTATGGATTTGTCAGTCGTATTACTGTCAAGTTTATGCATTTTGGGAAGGCTGTAACATACTTTACGGTAGTCTTACCTATGTCACGGTGGATTTACCGTAGCTTACGATTGATTTCCTGCAATTCTACGGCGGACTAGCCATATTCTACAGTAAATTTACCTGTTGTCCGACGATGGTTTTTTTTTATATTTCACACTCGATTTCTTAACTGGTTTATGGTGAATTAACGATATTCTGTGGTGAATTTATCAAAAATTACGGGTTTTACATTTTGGGCTTCACTCAAGCCGAGAAAAGACAAGATTGAGAAAGTCTTGTCTTAATCTCGAAAGCTTTGATCTCGCCTTGATGTTGACTTCAAAATCTGAATTTTGCATCGATCTCGAAAAATAAGATCAATAATATTGTCTTGTCAAGATCTTGTCTTGGTCTTGAATAAGCTGAAATTTTCTTAATATCAGTCATAATACAACACACAGTTGAGCATTTTTTTTTCAATACAGGAAAAATTCATTATTTTTTAAATCTTATATGAATATACTCGATCGTTTTAAGTACTTCTAAAATGTTTTAATTTTCTAACCTAATATACATTATTATAATTAATAAACTAAATAAAAATTACTTAGGTTACATTATAAATAATGAATTCTTTCCATACAGTGTAAAACATTGTCGTAAATAATTTATTAATGTTGTAATAATAATAAAATAAATACATGCCAGGACTGGTTGGTAGTTGGGATGTTGAAAAAATACGCATATTAAAAAATATAACAATATTTTTATTTGTCACAGCACATAATATCACTGGGTTACAAAATTAAATCGTTGATTTAACTTATTAATACTGTTAATTGTCTGAGCTCATGAATACGTGAATAATTGAATGCAAATTTTAAAATTGAGCTCGAGTCAATAATCGAAATCATTAATTTGAATATATTTGAACACTGAGTTGATTGCAAAAATGTCATGATAATAAGTAATATAAATTCAGAGATTACCGAGCGAAGTTCATAATTGAACACTTGATAATTATTTGAATATCACAAAATGCTTAAATAATTGAGTTCTTTGATTTATAATATTATTGATCACTTCATTTAATACTGTTGAATAAGCTCGTAATAAATAACACTGCATTGAATTTATTTTCTGAACACGTGGCAGCATGATTGCAGAGGCTACCGAGCGAGAATTAACTTTTATATTATTTAAAATATTGAGCATATTGATAATTAATTTATAATAAATTGAGTCTTTTAATTTTCTGAGCACTTTATATAATTATTTATTGAATAAATAAGCACCTGTAATGTTTTCCGTCGGAATAACCTCTTCAGGAACGTGGTCGTTGATCACTTGAATTCTCGTGCGGATTGGATAATTATTTAATGAGTTCTGGTACCCACAATTACAAAAATAATTATATTTTTGATGAGCTTATTGATTGCTTCATTGATTTTAATTATTATTTAGAATTAATTACTAGAAATGAGCGCAAAATGATACGATTTTAAATAGTACGTGTTATCACTTGAATGTATAATGCGAAAGATAATGGCGGCCGTCTTCTCGACAAGAGGCAGGAAAAAGTAGATGCGCATGCGCTGAGCTGCGCATGATCAAGTTTAAATTTATAGACAGGCCCCAGTAGGTGCTGCCTCTATTTGCGAGAAGTGAAACTATATTTGAATTTAAATATAATTTTAAGTACGCAACATTTCTCCCGCCATCAGCAACAGAGTTGATGATTGATGAATTCTTGAGTACGTGATCTTTCGATGAGTATGCCAGTGAACCAGGTGAGTTAGTTGTCGTCATCTTCTTGAGGTTCTGGTTCAACTGGTAGGAGTGCGAGCTTCGTGATTGGACGAGTGAGTGTAGAGTTTACTGTTTTGAGTGTAGCAAACCTGGTCAACCCATCTTTGCCAGGGTGGAGTGCAATGATACGAGTGAGAGGCCACTTTGTTGGTGGAAACCTTTCGTCGGTGAGTAATACAAGTGACCCAACTTGAATTTGATGGGTTGGCCGTTGCCACTTGGCGCATAACGTAAACCGTTTTTATTTTCACGACGGAGATCTGAAACAAACCCGGAGTCGTATGTGGTCACCCAAGCGTATTAAATATTATAAATAATAATAATAAATATAACTAAAAATAATAAATAATTATAAATAAATTAAAGTTGTGCCTGGACCAGCTCTTCAGGCTCGGACAAAAATTATAACAAATCAAGGGAGAGATCACGGTACAAAATTTTGAGCGAGAATGTATGCACCAGGTGGACTGACAACCAAACAAATATATAATGAATAAAAATAATAATAAGGAATCATTACTACTAAATATATGCAGGAAACAAATAAATAAATATTTGCTTTGACTTAATTCCTTTTACGAAATTATTTAATTTAAAATATGTTTAAATAAACTCAACAAATGATAACAATACCCAAATATTGTTTAATATAATTAATTCTTTATAATAAATTTTTATTAAATAATAATATGTTTAATCTAGCCAAATAATAATGATAAAATTATATTATTAAATTATCCACTGGGGAATTCAAATAATAAATTACAAATTTTCAAACTCAATATAACAAATATAAATTGTAAACCAATAAAATAATAACAATCGTTTTCTTTATTTTATATTGTTTACTCTGGGGAAAGAAAGACGCGGGTACTCAATACATATTTGGCAACACTGGGTTGCATACCATTAAATTAGAAAATAAATTTTACCCAGAGAAATAATATTAAATACTCAACTATACTTTTAAAATAATATATGAAATACTTGTGTAAGGCAAGGAGCCACACTTGCTATCCTTGTCTAATCCTTTGAGGAATTCACTTGACGCGTCTACGTATATGGAACGTGCACCGAACTAATTCAACTTATTATAACAATATACCTCAGTGTCAATTATTTATCAAACAAATACTGCGATCAACTCTACTGAAGGACCAGCGATAGCCAATGCAACAAATGAAGGTACCACTGACTTACCGGCGTTGATAACAATTAACTTCTGGAGTATATTTTTACTTTATATAATAGAATATCAATTATCCAAATTAAATAAAGTTTAACTATGTAATTATTTTATTAAAGCAACTGGGCCAGAACAATTTACTCAAAAATAATCACGGACAACCACACGTCCTATCTTTACAACATCCCGGTCCTCTCTGACTATTTTTCATTGATTTTTCCGAGGAAGGGTAATCACTCACGTGTTATCCCCTCTCATGATCTCGGACCTGAAATTATCAATAAAAATAAAATATATAAACTTGTCCCACGACCTGCGTTATATCATAATAATAAAATAATATTATCTATTTATAAACATCAACATAATAATTATTAACCTTTTAAACTATGAAATAATAATTATTTTAATGCACCACGTGGCTGGAAAAAAATATTGATTTTTATCCCCATTATATCAACTTACTCTCCCTTCGGTCGATATTTTTATGTATGCTCTACACACACGTGTGCTACTGACTGAAATGAAAATATCAATTAAGTACATAATATTCAGAATAATTATCAAACCATAAATATAAATATAATAAACAAAAATTTAAATAATTCATAATTAAATTATAATAAAAAACCCCATCAAAATAATATAAATGTTTAAATAATGATAAATTATAATAAATAAATGCGCTTTATATCAGCAAGGAGGTCTTGTTAAATTCACGGCGAGATGGAAAAGCGCGCGCAGCAATTCACGTTTGAATTACTACGTCACAGGTGATTGCCACTTGTCTTTGCAGATAACTTGTTGACCAATGATTCCAGAACTGTTGAACACATTCTTGAAGAAATTGCCATCTTGACAATCGAGAGCTGTTTGTATCGATGAGTGCTGGTTCAGGAATCATGTTGAGTGCTTGTCCAATTAAAAAATGACAAGGAGTAATTGCATCAATGTCATCTGGATCTTCAGTGATCGGCTCCAATGATCTTGAGTTCAGGATAGCTTCAATCTGCGTAAGAAGAGTCGTAAATTCTTCAAACGTGAGTGAAGACTGTCCCACTGTTCAAGTGAGATGATGTTTGAGTGGTTTCATAGCAGCTTCCCACTATCCACCCATGTGTGGAGCTGCTGGTGGATTGAAGTACCAAGTAATACTGTTCACAGTGATGTGATCCAGTATTTCTCTTGATTCTTGAGATCCTTGAATAAATAGACGGTTGAGATCACTTTCAGTGCCTTTGAACGTCGTTCCGCAATTGCTGTAGAGTGCTGTGCCGATGCCTTGTCGGCTGATAAATCTGCGGAGTGCTGCTATGAATTCACTAGAGGTGTAGTCGCTGACTACCTCTAGATGTACTGCTGACGTGGAAAGACAAACAAAAACACAAATCCAGCCTTTGTAGGTTTTTGCTCCTCTGCGTCTCCAATTTTTGAGTGTTATTGGACCAGCGTAGTCAACTCCAGTATGGGTGAATGCACATGATGGAGTAACTCTTGATACTGGTAGCTGACCCATTAGTTGTTGAGCTCTGTCAGCACGATGTCGTGCGCATTTGATACATTTAAGTATAACTGAGCGTACTGGTTGTCTACCACCAATGATCCAGTACTTTTGTCTGATGAATGCAAACGTAAGTTGAGAACCACCATGCATGGTACGCTGATAAGCATCAGAGATTATAAGTGTAGTGAGTGCCGCATTCCGTGATAAAATAGCAGGATGCTTACTTTGGTCTTGATTTGGAGCATTCTCCAATCGTCCACCTACTCGAATGATGCCATCGGTGTCAATGAATGCAACCAATCGACCGAATGGATGACCATTAGGCCATGGTGCGTGTTTGGAGTGTATGTTGATCTCGTTTTTAAAATGAATACGTTGAATTTCTTTGATACAGAAGCTGAGTGCATGAATTACTTCATCAGAAGTAATTGGAGTCTTGAGTGATGAGTTCGATGATTTCTTGATCATGTCACGAAGTCTAAAGCAGATTGCAGTAGCTCGTAACATGCGGAGTAGCGGTATTGGCCATTCCATAATAGGCTACTTTGATTCCAGTGATGAATTTGATGAGAATAGGGCCAATCCAAGCTGTTCTTCTGCTTGAGCTCCTGTATCATCGACTGATGGACATTTAGGCCCGGACGATGAACTCTTGAGCAACCATGATGGGCCAGTCCAACTCCTTCCGGCGAGACGGGTGAGATTTGATCCATGTGAGAGTGATTGTTGAGTCCGTCCACAGGTATGTTGGCGATTGAGTGAGGTTTAGAGTGGTCTGGCAGTATTTTATGAGTTTAGCCAATATGTGAGCTGCAGTGAGTTCCAACTTTGGTATCGTTAATTGCTTTAACGGAGCTACCTTGGATTTTGAGCAGAGCAGCGTAACTCTGACTCCATGAGCAGGTGTGTGGACTTTGATGAACACGGCAGCTGCCATTGACAATTGAGAGGCATCCGAGAATCCATTAATCTCGGTGGTTGAGCACGTGGATGAGTGAATCCATCTTGGAATCTTGATTTTGCGATATAAGTTTGAGTTCAATCTTGAAGATTCTCCATTTATGCCGATGATTGGCTGCCAATGGAGTATCCTAGCTGAGCTTATCGAGCCAAAGCTCCTGCATAAATACTATGGCTTGACTGATGAGTGATGCAAGAATCCAAGAGGATCAAATATTTGAGCAATCTTTGATGGAATGATCCTTTTGGTAAATTTTTTAGTTGCGCATGGTGGTGAGTATGAAACATAGAATCGATTTGAGTGTGAAGACCAGTATATGCCCAGAATCTTGGTGCTGGAATCTGTATCTTTGAATTTTATGAGTCTTGATTGAGTTGTTGTAATTTTGGATGGATGATTGCTTGCCCAGTCAGCAAGAGGAAATCCGCCCGCCTTGCAGAGTGCTTCAAGTTGATTATCAACTTGTTATAATGAGTTCACCTTACACGAGTGCGATGACTAATTCATTTGAATACCTAGATGAGAGTTTGTGTGCAAATTGACATTTTGCTCTACCAGCATTGAATACACTGATACCAATGATCTGAATAGATGAGTGTGTGCGTTAGAGTTTAGGTGAGTAATTCTCGAGGGGTTTGGATAATTATTTAATGAGCTCTGGTACCCACAATTACAAATTACATGTGGGACGATACTTAAAAAAAAACTTATTTCAGTATTGAGAAAAACACACAAAGATAAAAACTTGGAGACTTTGAAATATTTATAAAAAAAATATATATTTTCGTATAAAAAAAAGTACAGTCGGACCTCGTTATAAGACTATCATTCTGTCTTTTTTTATAAACCAGGTAGATCGATAGTTTGAGAGAGAAACTAATAGTCTTATAACGAGGTCCTACTGCGTGTACGTTTTTCAGCCAATAAATCACGTATTAATATCTCTTACATTTTTTCTTTATGAATTTTTTTTTTAATCTAGCAATTATAATTTATAGCTCATGAAAGTGCTTTGTACAGTTTAATAGAAAATGATGCCACTTACAGATCACTGCTATCTAACATTAACGTAAAATTTGTATTTTTTCATAACTTCTATGTTATGTAAATATGATATTCAAATAACACCACCGCTATACCACTAATATAACATAAACGTCTCATTAACATCCCATTTACGTTCATTACGTTACATAACAATGTTACGTGAATGAGTGTGAAATTGTGCGTCACATGTGACTCACATGTAACTTACATCTTACTTACGTTTTACGTAACCTAATATTTTTGGTTCTATAAACGTGATGGCTCCGTTATATTGCCGTGTTTACTGAGAATCGTCATCTTAAAAAGCAATACTTTTAATTTTATTTTTCAAGCTACATGTAAGCCATGAATTTAAACATAGCAATGCCTAAGCTGACTCATTATTTAGGGAGTTTCTGCATTTTTTTATAGTCAAATTGGCTTTTGAAAAAAACCTTTTTCACGGGACTGACGTTGCCATTATGGAAAAGAGATCTTTTGCTATTTCAGCTATGAAGGAAAAGTTTTACCCCAAGTTTTCCACCAATCCAAGATTTTTGTGTCTATTCATTAATGGTAAACTTAAATACTCCATCAAACTCACTATCCCAGAGATTCATCGTTTTTGGTTTCTCAAAAATAGCACCAATATCAATTCCGTCTTTATCAGACTCAGAATCATACTCATTTTCAATAATATTATCAGCGTTACCTATAGCAGAATATTTTTGGTTGAAAATTTTTTTGAATTTCTCTAGTGAAGTATCTTTTATTTCTTTTCCCCACGCTGTGTAATCAAACGTTTTTAATTGATGAGGAGGATCCCGTATCAGTACTGCACAATATACTCAGTTACATTTATAGTAATGCTTCAGCATTTTATCTCGTCCAGTCTTGAATGCGACAGTTAAAATATCTTCGACTTCTGTGGGTGTTTTTTTGTCCAAACTATGATGTGTTGTTCAAGTTTATCGATTAAAATATTAAATGCCACAGCAACAATGAGTAAAGTAACATATGTTTCACCTTCGAGTAGAGTTGATATTTGTTTAAAATGTTTTTGTTGGACTAATAATTAAATAAATCCATGCTAGGGCTGGATAGTGGTTGGCATGTTGGAAAAATACGCATATTAAAAAATATAATAATATTTTTATTTTCCACAGCACATAATATCACTAGAATATAAAATTAAATCGTTGATTTAATTAATTAATACTGTTAATTGTTTGAGCTCATGAATGCGTAATTAATTGAATACAAATTATAGGATTGAGCTCGAGTAAATAATTGAAATAATTAATTGAGTCATGTTGAACACTGAGTTAATCGCAAAAATGTCATGAGAATAAGTAATTTAACTTAATTTAATTTAATTGAAAGAGATCGTAATAAATTACACTGCATTAAACTTATTTTGTGAACACGTCGTATCATGATTACAGAGGCTGCTGAGTGAGAATTAACTGTTGATTTAATTGAAATATTGAGCATAATGATAATTAAATACTTATAATATTGTGTCTTTTATTTTTATGAGCACTTGAAATAATTATTGATTTAAAAAAAGGCACTTGTAATGTTTACTATTTAAATAAACTCTTCAGAAACGTGGTCGTTGATCACTTTAATTCTTGAGTTTATAAATATATTGTTTTATGAGCTCTAGTGCCCAAAAGTATATAAATAATTATATTTTTGATCAGCTTGAAAATGCGCGCTAAATGAAAATGCTAATACGCGAGGCCCGATCAGTGTTGCTAGAAAAATTTTTCTAAAACCCGCCGATGAGCGGAGTTGGAGTAGCCCAAAAGTTGTCTAATCTTGGAGGAAAATAAAGAGACCAGATTTCAAAATATTTTTTTACTATAAAAAAAATTAAACTATCGATGATATAATAACAAACATATTGCAAATAATTAAAAAAAAAAGATTGTTTTATTGTAAATTATTAAGGTAAATGTTCCAATACCAGAACAAGACCCAATACCGGAACGATTTGATAATCATTATATTATATTTCAACTCGTACGTGATGAAACTAAATAAAACTTTCTTCATTTGAAACCTTAATCTTTCAGTTAAAAAAT
This sequence comes from Microplitis demolitor, assembly GCF_026212275.2. Classification (NCBI taxonomy): domain Eukaryota; kingdom Metazoa; phylum Arthropoda; class Insecta; order Hymenoptera; family Braconidae; genus Microplitis; species Microplitis demolitor. The sequence goes on from NC_068553.1 coordinate 11,549,952, forward strand.
AAGATATAAAATAGATTTTAGAAAATATTTAAAATATGAAAAAAAAAATGTTAATTAGAGCAATAGTCTCGGATTTATGACTTTTTCATGTCTCTTAATGGTTTTGCTAAGTAATCAGTCAATGGTCTTAAGCTGATCGAAAATCCATAGAATTACTTTTCAATAATTTTTTTTTTGTATATGCATCTTGAATGACATAAAATTTAAGAAAACATATTAAAAATATGAAAAAAATAGTATTATTATATTAATTTTACTGTTCGTCTATTGGTACACCAAAATGAACACGTGCCCAGTACTGAAACAGCCAATCATATTAATGTTATCGATAAACTGGAGTAAGGCTATTTCAGCGTTCCAGAATTGGGTCTTTTGGGTGTCATAGAAAAAAATTTATTTTTATATTAAATTTAAGAAAAATAAACTAATTCGATTATTTTTGAATTGGTAAATGTCCGTTCTATATGATGTATAAGTCATTTTGGATTATAATTTGTTTGAATATTTTTAAAACGATAAAAATCAGTCATATACCCTTCGTCGTTCCGGTATTGGGACATTTACCTTATTTATAAATATAAAATACATCAACGTTTTTTCGAACTTCCCGCTAAGAAAATCGATAATTTGCAAAAATTTCGAGAAGTTATTGTTTTCACCCCGGTTGGCGAAAATCGAAGTGCCAACAGATGTCGACGTTTTGAGGTTCTAGGAAACTATTCTGACTAAATTCGAGATAATGTCCGAGTGCATGTATGTATGTATGTATGTATGTATGTATGTATGCATGTACGTACGTATGTATGTAACTATTCTGTAACTTTTGAATGGATGAACCGATTTTGATCGTTGAGGTCTCATTAGACGCGGCTTGTTAAATTCTACAAGCACTAAAATTCGAGCTGTATCGGTATGGTACGTTCGGAGACATTTCAAAAATGTTTTTTTTTTAATAACTTTTAATTTGCTCGATGGATTGATTCCGAAATATAATCAGCTCTAAAACTTTGTAAGCCGCGTCGAATGCAACCTCAACCAGCAAAATTGGTTTATCCGTTCAAGAGAAACCGTTAACGAAAGAATTAAAAAAAAAATTTTTACTTCCCGCTAAGAAAAATGAAAATTTTCAAAAATTCGGGAAGTCATAGTTTTCACCCTGATTTTCGAAAATCGAGTTTCCATCATATATCAACGTTTTGAGGTCTTAGGAAGCTATTCCGACTATTTTCAGAATAATGATCGAACGTGTGTGTGTGTGTGTGTGTGTGTGTGTGTGTGTGTGTGTGTGTGTGTGTGTGTATGTAAACTTTTTGTAACTTTTTAACTAATTAATCGATTCGGATGGTTGTGACGGCAATCTAAAGAGCTTGTTGGCAATCAACTTTCCTCAAAATTTCAGATTATTTGATCAAGTAGACTCGAAAATATTTTTGAATTACGAAAAAAATAAAATTCTTTTTCTTAGTTTTTTAGTGATTTCTCATAAATGACTTGAACGATCGTCTTCAAAATCTACTCAGCTCTAGAATTTAATAAAACGTGCCGATTTCCGCCTTAGCCATCTTAATCGGTTAATTTCTTCGAGAGATATCGCGGAAGAAAGAAATGGTGAAAAATTGTTTTTTCTGAATATTTTCGAAGCGACTGGACCGATCGATTTCAAATTTTAATCAGCTCTAGAATTCAACGAAACGCGCCGATTGCAACCTTGAACGTCAAAATCGATTATTTAGTTCAATAGATATCGGCGTTGAAATGTTAAAAAAATAACATTTTATGTTATTTCTTCCGGATAAATCATCATATCATGCACTAAAATGTGTCTGAAGTTATACCAAATCTTCTTCTTAATGGTTTTTTTTGTCATCTATTATGTCATCTAACTTGTTTCTTAGTTAAAATCATATTATCAACAAAAAAATTGAAAAAACGCAGTTTTTAAAATTTTTCTCGGACTTCAGTATAAAGCGTAACTTGTTAGAGCTTGAAAATATGTCCACACTAATGTTTCCGAGCTCCTTTAGCTCGAAAGCAGCGGGAAGTATCGGGGCTGGCCCGCAGGGTCAACTGACAGACCGATTTTTTACATTGAATTAACTATAAAACAAAATATTGTATGATTAATCGTCACCCTTGAATAATTTTTTTCTTGGAATCAATATTTATTAAGCTATCACAACCATTTAATCATTATTTTAATGTTTAAAACATCGCAAATAGGTTGGTAAACCTTACACTTTATTTTAAAAATTCATATGCTTTATCACATTTAAATTGTCTATTTCAGACTTCCTACCTTAGAAATCTAGCATGAAATTATGCTTAATTATTCATTTTTTGTTCGTGTCACACGCTGGCATGATAGTTACGCATGCACGTCTTTGCGCGTGGAACATGAAAGATGAAATATGTTTAATAGTAATAATCGACTGTCTGAAATAGAAAATAAAGTAAATTAATAATTTTTCATAATATAAATTGTGGATGCAAAAAGAAGACTATTAAAAAAAAAAATAATCATATACCTACAAATTCAAAATAGCCCAAATGGCTATTAACCGTCATCAGTAACATTCAAGCGCCAATTGACAATTCAAATAGCCCAAATGGCGGTAAATAGCCCAATCTGGCAACATGGCCCGCCCGATCATAACTAGACAGAGGGAGAATTTTCCGATCAGGGCCGAAAATTATCGAGTGAAATTAATAAAACTGCAAGAAAGAAGCGAAGATCCAGCAGAGTCGGCAGGACCGGGTAACCACCCAGACGGACACACGGAGAGCCAATAAGACTGGGCAACCATGGAGACCTTACTTGCTACCAGAACGATCGAACCAGAAAGACCTAGAAGAGAAGAACCCCATAGACGCCATTATCAAACGCTATTAATTATAACAGGTAAATTATTTAATTTGGACTTGGTTTTATATTGTGGAACCAAGCGATAAAACAAAATCTAATTGTTACATGATACCAGGCAGGTAGCCGGTACCTTGTATTATTAAGAACTGAATAGCAGGTTGAAGGAGAGTTCAAGTGTTTTGGCGAAAACGTGAATTGGATCCGAGAAAGTTAACACAAGGCAGAAAATTTGAGACAACCCGCTTACCCTGGCATACATGGTTGAGAACTTAATACATGGACAAAAGAGAACAACACACGGACAAGCACGACGAATACAGAACAAGCGACGGAAAAGAAACAACGTAAATCGTAATAGGTATTCTGTAGAATATTCCAGGCGGGGAGCCGGAATATTTGTTAATCAAAACATATAAGTTAAGGTCGTGTTTGTGAAGTATTGTCGTGTCGAATTAACGTGTAATAAAATAATTAGAAAACCGGACTCAACGATAATTAGGTTTGATATTTCCAGGCAGGTCGTGTAAAACATTCGCTAGAATATCAATTGCGTTCTAGTCAAAGTTATCTAGTCACTAAAACTAAGATAAAATTAACTATAAGTGAATCAAGTTAATAAATCAATTAAAACCAATTAATAAATTTATAAAGATTATAAGTGTCGTAAAGTAACACGTGGAAAATAAATGTTGAGTTTTGAGTATCGTGATATCAAGGTCGTAATAAATTGTTGAGCGGTCACATAAATTAACTCATAAAGTCGGCTTAACAAAATTTGTTGATAAGGAAACGATAACGTTTATAAGAAATCAGTTGTTGGAAAATTATTAGTAATTTTAAATGTCAAATTATGTGAAAAGTAATTTTAATTAAGAAATAGGAATTTTATATTGGTAAAAGTGTGAGGCAGTGAAAATCTTAATTATAGAAATTGTGATAAGTAAATAGTTGTAAATAATTGTCATAATTTAGTGGGTTAATCAATAATTATAAGAGTTTATCACGTAGAGGGTCAAGGTGACCGCATGAATTGGTTGTAAAGTTGCGTAGAGGGTCCTGGGGACCGCACAAGTATTAAAATGAAGGTTTCAGCCACATAGAGGGTCTAGTCGACCGCGGGGAGTTGAGTTAAATTGAGTGTGTGTAAAATATTCCAGGGGACTCAGTGCGAGTGTGTGTGCCAAATGCCTAATGCCAAAGGTAGTTGGCAGTAGGTATATAAGGTTTATAAAAGTCATAAGGCTTGAATAAAGTTATAAGGTATAAGGTTATAAAAGTTATAAGATTTATAAAGGTTTATTGATAAAAGGTTTATAAGTTTAACAAAATAAAGGTAAAACTGTCAAATTAATATTTAAATTAATTATAAATTATCCTTCCTCATTCTTCTCTTACAAATTAATTTTATACCGACCCTGATGATTTAAGATTCGGCTCTGGGAGGCCGTTATTACTTCCAGTGGTGCTCTTTGATAAAAGAACGACCAGAGTAACAGCTTAGCCCTGTTACAAATTACTATTTCAGTTTAATACTTGGAGATGAGCACAAAACAATACGACTAAATTATAACACGTGTTATAACTTGAATGTATATTGCGATAGATAATGACAGCCATTTTCTCGACACGAGGCAGGAAACAGTAGATGCGCATGCGCCGCACTACGCATGACCAAGTTTAAATTTTGCAGACACGAGACACCAATAGCTGCTGCCTCTATCTACCGGGAGTGTAACTACATTCGAATTTCAATATAGTTGCAATTACGCGACATTTTTAAATAATTGTAAACTAATTTCAAAAGTTCCTATTGAGAGTTACTCAATTTTAAAGCAGGTAGTTCGTTCGTACAACTTACACATAATAAATTCAAAGCTTTTTTCAATTTTAATCTAATATCTATCATATCGAATGTGTTATTCCATCTTGTACAAACATCTAATATCGGTTTAAAATAAGTAAAATCACTAAGCTTACAAATCTCATGCAATTTGATTTGAAGTTTTTCCGATAGATGCAATTTTATAATCATTTTTCGTTATATTTTAAAATATGTTGCCCTCCTGAATGTAAAATATGTGCAAAATATCTTAAGCGTTGACTAACATTATCAAAATGAATGTTTTGTTTATCCATCATCTTTTATAATTCGGCTATAAAAACAGTATTAGCAGATACATTATCCATAGTTACACCCTGTATTTTCTGATCAATCTTGAAGCTTTGTAATACGCTAAAAAATATCGTAGCGATTCCTTTTCCTGTGTGGTTGCTTTCAGATGGCATAAAATCGGATGCTAAGGAATGCATTTCCCAATTATCATCAATAAAATTTGCTGTAATACCATAATAGGACTTTCCATTCAAAGATGACCATCCATCGATTGTGAAAGATATATTTGAGGAATTATCATGTAACATATGAGCCTCAATAAGCTTAGTTTTTTTAAATTCTTCGACTATAAGACACCGTGCAGTATTTTGTTTCAGTAAAATAATCTTCGTATTTAATACGCTTAATAGCTTTTGAGTAGAATCATCGTCAAAAAACTAAATGGCAATTTTTTTATAACAATTAATTCACTCAATAGAGTATTGATTTTATTTCTATATCCTCTATTTTAGCCTGAAAAAAAAAAAAATAAATATATTATTGAAATTTTAATAACATCGGAAGATTTTCATTAAAGTGAATATCCAAAAATGAGATTGAAATTCACTCATGCTTTTGTTAGTCAAAAATTATTCAATATTTGTTGTCCACTTCCACGTGTTGTCTTCATATCACCGAACATTTTTGTCTAAATATCTGGATGGTTCTTCTCTAAGTGCTTTTTCATCGTGGTTGTATTACTATTTTTACTTTTTAACAGGACTTCAATTCTTTTTTTTCGCACTCCAAACAAATGGCTATTTTTTTATGATAATGCAATTTACAGCGGAAATAACTTGTGAATTTTGACACGTGAGAACTCACTACAGATTTCTCGGTCATCTCAATAACACTTGAGTAATCTAAAATGTCATTACCATTTTCATTACTTAATTCTGCTCACTTTCATTTTATTCCATTCATTTTTTTATTGAATTGATTTCTATAACAGCACAAAAATATTGATAATATTAATAAAACATTAACATAACGAAGCATTTATTAACGCAGCGATGACAAGCGATATGTTTCGTTCCTTACAATTGTGGAAAGTAACTGTATATTATTTCAAATAGACAGAGAGTATCGAGTATACACTATAACATATGCCATACACTACTTACATCCGTTATTACTTGGAATTTATACAAGTATATCAATGTAGATATGTATATACAGTCGTATCAAGAGTAATTTTTATCAATACCAAGAATGCTATCACTTAAAATAATCAATAAGCTAAAATAAAGTCAATAGTTATAATCTTTCTTGAAGCATGGAATCTTATTACGAGTAATTCTTATATACTTGTACTTATTGTATATTTATGTCTTGTCAAGACTTAGCGAGATGTTTTTAATGATATTGGTCTTGGTCTAGAATTGCGATCCTTAATATCGTCTTAGTCATGTCTTGACAAATCAAGACGAGATCAAGACAAGACCAATATAGTCTCGATCTTGAGTGAAGCCCTATTTACATCACTGTATATTTTGTGTCTACGGTTTTTGACGTTGCATTTGATATATTCCACTGTAGTTTAAACGTTTTTTTCCGCAAACAAATAAGTTCGTGTGAAAGGAAATGGCTGAAAGTTACAATTGATTTACTGTAGCACCGAGTATATTTATCGTATTTGGTGACACGGTCTTATTCCAAGTACATGTTCACAGACATATTGCGTTACAGATACCATAAGGGCGTACACCTGCAAAATATACTGCTAAAACGCCATAAGGGCGTGTAAAAATTGCTTGTTTTCGGAAATCGACGTAATTATGTTCTATGAGTATGATAGAGACGAAAAATTTTTTTTTTCCAAAAATCAAACTTCTTTTTATGCGCCCTTATGGCTCCCGAGGTCAGTACTGAAACCATAAAGGTGTATAAAAAAAATTTAGTTTCTGTAACCAACGTAGTTGTGACCTTAAAGTATAAGAATGATAAAAAACGTTCGCACTTGGGAAAAATTTTTTCGTTGGTTCAAAAAAAATTTCAAGTTTGAAAAAACAAAGATTTCTAAGTATGAAAAAAATAAAATTTTGAAAAAAAAATTTTTTTTTTTTAGTATTGTACTTCTAGAACATAATCACATCGATTCCCGGAAAATAAAATTTTTTATACGCCCTTATGGCTCCTCGTACTGACATCGAGAGCCATAAAGACGTATTAAAAAAAATTGAATTTTGGAAAAAAAAATTTTTTCGTCTCTATAATACTTATAGAATATAATTACGTCAATTCCTGAAAATAAAATTTTATACGCCCTTATGGTTCGCGGGTGCCATAAGGACGTATAATTTTTTACACGCCCTTATGGCATCTATAACGCGATATAAGTGTGTGTGAGCCGACCGTGGTTCTATACCGGAGTCAGAGCACTCATATTTCAAACGGATAGTTCTTTAAAAATATGGCATAATACAATTCTTCACCTATTTACCCACATAAAAATCTTGTTCAACGCTTGAGCAAGCCTGGTCTCAAGTTCAATGGACGTTATATATATTTCAATAGCAAGTCCAGTGCAAGCTGTACACCAAATTCGATCCAGATTATAACTCAATCCGTAAATTATTGGTGCAAGAAATGGGCCAGAAACTGTGTAACTGAACCGTATTTAAGATATTTTCAATACTTGTGTACAATGCCTTGAAAAAGTTATGCACAGGTCTTGATGAAGATTTCTTGCTAAATAATGTAGTGGAAGACCCACACGTAGAAGAAGACACTAGTGATGAGGGTGCCACTCAAGGCAATGATTGGATTGAAAGAATTGATTTCAAATCGTAACCGGAGTTAAAAACTTGGATACTTAAGAACAAAAAAGTATCGAAAATGATGAGAAATTTCGAATTTTCCAGAATACGTTATAATCCTTAAATACTATCCGAATTTCCGTCACAAGTTATAATTTGATATCATTTTAAATCATAACCGGTGACAGAAATTGCGATATTATTTTTCAATTAAAAAGTATTCGGACAGATTAAAAATTTTTGATCCTAGGCAAACCATTTTTAATTATAACTTGAAAACGAAATTCAGATAATATTTTAGGATTAATAAGAATATGGAAAGATTGAAAATTTTTTATCTTTTTAGATGCTTTTAAATTCTGATGCTTTTGCAGAATTAAAAATGATTTGGTAGGATTAATTGTGAAATTTCAAAATGGATTTATATGATTGGGAAGGGTTGAAAGGAATTAAAAGATTAGTTTTTTCAGATACTTTCAAATCTTTTTGTTTAATTAGAATAGGCAAAATCATTTTTCCCCGGGTAGTTGAGATAGTTCTATAACTTGCCAAAATTTCTGGGTAATATTCAGGCTAGTATAAATCAACTGATCAATCGATTCTGATCCACTTTTCTCAAAAACTAAATTACTTTCACTTCCGTTTGATTCAAAATATTCTTCAAGATTATTCCAATGAGAAAAAAATCAATTGAATCATGAATTGAATTTAGTTGGTTTTCCACCGGGCACTTAGCTAGTGAGCAATTGTACCCGGGCCCACTGAGGACAATTTTATAGTTGTTGGGGTAGATCGCGGCCCTGGCGTTCATTGTTATTAGGCCTACCTTTTCGCTGTTTCACCGAACGACGAACTTAGTAAGCCCACTGTTTTTTCGACACTTATTTATAATTTCACTATTGTAGATACTAATGTTTGGGAGTTTATAGGTAGAAGAGGCATAGTTTTTTATTTTGATGATTCTCTACTCCGAGTCCAAATAAACTTGTCACGGGGCACAGCCGCTGCCGGGATTACCCACTAGCTTAGAAAGAACCAGGACCTAGCGTTAAGCCCACCGTTATTCTCCCGTCGCTATGAGTCCTAGCCTTCAGCTACCGCGGCGATCTTACATCGTGTCCTTGTCGTCGAGGAGTCTTGTCATCCAAAGTTATATCTCCTAGGAAGCTAATGCAGGTATTTTATAGTCCATTCTACAGAGCCTACTGAGTAGGGTATAGCACTTATACAATGGAAGATACCTGTTATCCAAGGGCAACGTTCGCGGTTGAGGACTTCCTCTATTATTGCTTTGACACGTTCACTTACACCAAAGCTAGAGATTCTGCAAATATTTGGGCCACTGCAGCCACCAATGCTTGACCGATACAGGTGTTTTTCTTTAATAAAAAGCCCCACCCGACGGTCCAGTCATTGACGCAGCAGATCCCTGTAGATTCGATCGACATTTTGTGTTCCGCTATTATTTTGTAATGAAATCGGCGGCATTTTCAATTCGCTTGAAAAATTGTCAGTATTCTACCACTAGAGAGTTGCCAATAAAATTGCAGAAATCCCAAGTTGCAAAAATGAAATTCATTAGTGCATGTCGGAATTGAACCTGGTCCGACGCTTTGGTAAGCGAGTGCTTTGTCCGATAGGCTAATGCCAAATCCATCAATTGAATCATATGTATTTTTTACTGAGTCCAAGAAATTAAAAAATAAAATTGAATTACTTTTTATTCGCCATCTTAGCTAGCCACTTTCAATAGATTCAAATTTTATTTTCAACTTTTTAAACTGATATAATAATTCATTATGGCTTTGTTACAGATAGTAATTTTGTGTTGGGAAATGCTCAAGTACCGACAATATATCCAATCGTATATTGCTCAGATGGATTTTGTGAGCTGACAGGGTATCCGCGAGCTCAGATAATGCAAAAAGGTTGTGCCTGCAAATTCTTATATGGACCCAAAACTGCTGAAGAAGATAAAGCAGAAATATACAAAAGTCTTGAAGAAAAAAAAGAAATTAAACGTACAGTTATATTTTACAAACAAAACGGTATGTACAAAAATACTTGAGACTATTATTTTTTCCAAAATTGAAGTGAATAGTGAAAGAATGAAGCATAAAAAAACCAGTGAGATGAACAATGTTTAGCTTGAGCTTTATTCTGAGTTATACATTAATCCACCAAAGAGAATATATTTGATCCAGATTCAGTCTTAGATGTATAATCTGAGAGCTGGTGAACGATTTTGGGTAGGTTCTCGAGGCACTCGAGGCAGAAAAATTTTGTGGGTGTCCCTGAGAGACCTCTAAAAAAGAAAATCGAGGTCTGGCTGAAGGGCAGTGGCCCTCTAGCAACCCTTGAATTTTTTTAAAAAGCAAATATCTTTATCAAAAAAATATTCTTGAGGCATTCTGAAATTTTTATATGTTTGTTAGATATTCAAGAAATTGAAATATAAAAAAGCCAGTGTTACATTCTGGGAAATTTCCTGTTTAATAAAATTATTTAAAAATTATTTTTAGTGTTTATAAACAATGATAACTGATCTTGGTCACAGCACCACTGTTACATACTGGAAAATTTCCAATATTAATTAAAATATTTTTAAATATTTAATTTTCTATCAATGTCCAGGTTTGGCTTCGTTAGAGTGTCTATAGACCCCTGATGGGCCGTGGTCGTCGATTATTTTATCAATTATTAATTTTAATTGTTTAATAGCAGGTGAATGGTAGAAAAATCGGCAGGAAATTTGAGGGAAACCCGAACTGCTGTTGAGCGCTCGTGGTTATAGGACAGGGTGGAACAGTTGATAAGCGCTCGCCCCTGGGTGGTAATAATGTTATGGACAGGCCATGGTATAGGTAAAAATATTGGGGTGCCAATTGGCACCCCACAATAAGGTTGAATTCCGTTACATTGTTGGTGATGAATAGAATAATATCGCCAACAAAGTAATGATTTATTAATTTATTATTTATTTATGATTCTAAGAAGTGTCGAACCGTTTATTCACCCACCGTGGCGAATAAATAATTCGAGACTTCAAAAAAAAATTTTCTAAAATTATTATTTAAATTTAATTAGAGCCAGAACGTAACACCAGATCAATTAATCGAGTCTAAATATTAATCAGACTATTGAAAAATGGTTTTTGAAACAAATGAAAAAAATGTTTTTGAGGCACTCTGATATTTTAGGAGGGAAATATAGGTAATTGAAGACAAATAATCTTAAAAAACCAGATCATTTCGACTGAATTTTTCATCTGACAGATAGTCGTGAAAGTCTCGTGTAAGTGCGTATGAATAGCACTATGTGTAGCTTGAGGTGCGAGAGAGAGAGAGAGTGTTTATCGGCTGTGCCTCTCGCTCAAGGTAACTACGACGCGATTGGCTCTCGCCAGAACACGTGACCTACAGCATTCACGCAGTTTTTTTAATAATTCGATCTCTAAAAATAATAATATCAAAAAAAATAGTAATACTACAATTAGAGAAAGTAATATTAGAAGTTATAAAATTCTTAAATGAATAGGGTAAAAGTACCAGTACCCAGCCCCTAACCAGTAGCCAGCCGGTCCTATACTTTAACATTGGCCCAAAATATATATAGACATAATTTAACATGAGGTGGCTGGCTACTGGTTTGGGGCTGGGTACTGGTACTCTTACCCTAGAATAAAAACTTTTTTCTTTCGATTTAAAGAAATTGTAAGTGAAATATTTAAAAACTTAATATCAAGATTTGATGTTTGTCCATAACTAAATAACTGAAATAATTCAAATGTTGTATGTAGCAAACATAAAGATGCTTGTTTTATAACTATAGTCTAAAAAAAACATTGATTCAATGTGCATTTAACATTAATTAAGCGGAATGTAAAAAAAACAAGAATTTTTTTATCGATGTAGATCATATGTGCCTCAAGTTGTTCTCAAATTATAAGTACCAATCGAAACAAACATATATAAATATATTGAAACTACGAACAAATAAAAGATTATTATTGTTATTATTATATTATTTTAACTTTTGTTTTTACTTTATTTAATTTTATTATTATTTTATTTTTGTATGATTTTATTTTTTTACTTTTAATATTATTATCAATTTTATTATAAATATTATAATTTTATCATTTAAAATTTCATTACTTTTTAATACAATAGAACCTCTATAATTCGAACTCCAAGAGAGACGAAAAAATTCGAATTGTAGTTTTCGAGTTAGGCAGTAACTTGTTTCGAGTTAGGGAGGACGCGAACAGTAAGGAGAAAGTCAAATACATACAAATACAAATTCAAGTTACATAGATAATCAATAAATTTATTCAAAAAACTTATTGATAAAAATCAGTAATTTTTTTTTTGCTTTAAATGGGGCTGTTCTTTATCTCTAGCGTTGTCCAAAATACAAAGAGCAGAAAATTCTTTTTCTTCCGACTTACTTGTTTGTTCTATAAAATTACGTAACGTATTAAATGCTATTCTTGCCTCTCTGATCGAAACTAATTGAGTACATGTTATATTATTTGGATCTTCTGTCTCATATCCATCTCTTTCATTGCTCTCAGATACTGAATCAAGAATCTCTTCGTCGGATAATATTCCAGCAGTCATAACTCTACCGTCACATGTAATAAAGTCCTCTAAACATATTTCAGGCGCCACGGTATCCCATTCTTCAGGAGGTTGCAGAGAAATATCTTTAACTTCTTCTTCGATTATTGACGAAGAAAAACCACAGTGAGCAAAACAGTTTTTTATTGTAGTAGCAGTCTCTTTTTGCCAAGCTTTATTAGTCATCCGCATGGCTTATAATACATCTATACGAGAATTTCCTGTTTCTTCCAAATCATGCAACATACTCCTGACTTCTTCTTTACGGTATAATGAATTGAAATTTTACATAATACCCTGATCCATCGGTTGCAATTTTGATGTCGTGTTTTGCAGTAAAAACTTCACATACTGATGTTATTTGTGGGACATCGTTTTTTGTCGTGTAATTATCTATAAATAATAGGAGTTTTCGTTTTTCTTCAGTCATTTTCTTGTCAATATCTATGAGCCAGTGTCTGAACATTGCAGAAGTCATCCATGCTTTGGTATTCACTTCTTATTCCAATCGCAGCGATTTACATTGCGAAAAACAACGAAGTTTTTTCGATTTCTCAAACTAAAGGTGAAAGTTTTTCTGTACCTGTCATGTTTACAGCGAGTAAAATTGTTAAGCGTTCTTTGCTATGCTTCTCACCATGGCATTTATCAACTATAAAAGTTACAGTTTTGTCAGGAAGAAATTTATAAAATAGAGCTGTTTCATCAGCAGTGAAGTCGTTTTCAGGCTCGTAATCACGTAACAAACCTTTTCATGATACCAGCATCGAAACTTGAAGTTTCAGTATCTCTACAGGCGGTTGAAACAAGCTAATTTCAAGCCGATGCTGCAAACAACTGCTAGCGAATTCGTAGTTCGAAAATACCTTCACACAGCGGGCAGAAACATGTGTGTTTCTTCCCTTGCGATCAAACATGATTGTTTCTTCCCGGTGTCAGTTATATTTAATGTTCATTTACAGCTTTATTACTCTTATTTGTTTACTTGTCATTTTAGTTTACTCATTTCATTTGTTAAGTGACTGTTTTAATTAACCAAATAAAATTACTAAAAAATGAGTGAAAATAATATGGTTTGTCACGTAACGATTCAAATTATTTAATTTTTATTTAGTTATAAGTTGAATATTTTAATTATATATTTGAATTTGAACCGTTACGCGGGCATTCCGCCATTTCGCCGATGGAGACAGCGGTCCGTGCACGGTGCTAGCGCATGCGCGCTGAGTATAAGTGAGCACATGTGCGAATGAATATTAATTTATAATTTAAAAATGCAAATACTTGATTTTTGTATAATTTAAGCTTTTATTTATGATTTTGGAACAGTTGGGATGTATAATCCAGCGTAGGATTATGCCCCAACGATTGTCTAATGTATTATTTGATTGAAACTTGTCATCCGACTAAGGATGTCAGTTAGTTGACAATATTGACCGCCGGGTAACGATAAATCGATAGTTTGGCTAAAATTCCGACGTCAAGTTAATAAGTATTAAATAATTATTATTTCAGTTACCAGGTAAAATAAAAATAGGAATAAGTTATAAACAAATAGTTCATATATTTAATTAAGCAATTATGTATCATTCAGATGTCCAGGAATTGTTTTTATATTTTATATTTTTAATTTAAAACTAGGCCCAGGGCTAGTAGAAATAATTATAATAGTAATTAAAAGCGACGGTGGTGCTACGTGTGCGACGACCAACAGGTGGAGGTTGGGATAATTAATTCAGCAAGATACGGACTAGCACTGTGTGTAGACGCTGCTTTGTACAACGCATCTATTACGTTCTATTTTGGAAATAAAGTTTTTTTGTTCGAATAAGTGAAAAATTAGTAAGGTTCACCGGGTGAATTAAATCGACATTTACTTTAATATATACTATTTTTTTATCATTGGAAACCGTGAATTTTGAGTAAGTAGTTTGAATTCCTTTCACGGCATTTATTTTTCACGTGGTAACCTCCCCCCGGTAGTTGTTGGTCGCCGCGGCGAAGGAAAGTAATTTCGTTCATTATTGTTAGATAATTCGTTTATTATTGGTAAAAATATTCTCATATTTCTATCTATATATATATATATATATATATATATATATATATATATGTATATATAAGTTAAGTACAACGTAGCGAAACGTTGCCGGTATACATATATATATATATACCTATAGTATATATATCTATACAGCGCATACAGTACTTGAGTAAATTCCTCAAGTACTGACATCATCACTTGGGTGAAAATTCCCGAATTATTTAAAATCATTTCTTTTTTTTATGCTCACTCGGAATATCTGCAGAAAAATATTAAGCATTATTATATATATTTATTATTATTTATATTTATTATTATTAAAAATAATTGAGTGACTTTATATTTTTTTTGTTACTTTTGATTTATTTGCTTACCCCAGCGGCCTAAAATTATTATTGAAATTTTTATATTAAAATTATAAGTTAGTTTAATACAGAGGAATTTATTATTTTGAGTGTAAGTGAGGATAAATTCCGTATCTTTCTCTCTCTCACAAGTGCTGAGAGATACTAGGAAATAAAGATATTGTTATTATTCAGGATTTCGGGAAGATTTAAATGGAATAATTGTTTCTTTTATTTAATATTAAAAATTTATATTATCAATTAAATTAAATTATATTTGTTTTGGTCAATTCAGTTTATATAATTGATTGTGATATTGCGATATTATTTTTGGCAAAATAACCAGGTATTATTGTTATTGATTTAACGAAACTAAATATTGTGGAATATTTTATATTGTTTATGAAAATTAAAACTAGGAAACCAACAGCTGTCGGGAAAGTATAATATTTATTTCTCTGGATCTTTTCCCACCGCTTAATTTCATTTTTCCTTATCTTATTTATTACTTGTATGTAATTATTTATCATATATTTACTAATTTTTGTTTTCATTATTTATTTTATTTCTTTTGAATGTTTATCCGCTTCGTCGTGAGTCACTTGCTCGGATCCTTTCCTCGTAAGTTTTCCTCCTGAATGATTTTTGTCCGTTTTTGAATAAACGGTCTGGCGCCTGCGTGCACTAACCCAGCCTGAGGAGCTGGTCCAGGCACGACAACATTTAATTATTATTTATATTGTGACGATTATTTAAATCTATTGTTTTATTTTAATTTGATCTCGATATTTATTATAATTTAATATCGTTAATTATTATTCATTATCACGCGTGGGCGACTGCATACGCTATATTGGGCTGTTCCGCGTCTCCGTCGCGAAATTTCAGCAAGGTATACGTTATAAATTACACGGCCAAATTTATGTATAACGTTGGTGGTACTGTACAACATAACATGCGACAGTTGTATATCTCCATTGGTCAAAGTGAGATATACGACAAAATGACATCGGCCTAGGTGCCGGCATGAGATTCACGTGCTGCCATGGTCAGACGTGGGAAAGTCTCTGTAGTCCATTGAAAAGTTACATTTTGGGTTGCGTTTTTTAGAGGACGCAATTTTATTTTTTTGATGTGTAGGGGGGGTCAGTGTAAAGCTAAAACCAAATTTGTGGGGTCTCCACCCTTGTCCCACGGCCGCCATCTTGAAAATAGGGGTTGAAATGGTATTTACGATATATCTCTTAAACTATTTATTTAAAAAAAAAATTTGTTAACATTTTTTGTTGCAAATTTAATTCTCTACAACTTTGGTCCAGTAACTTTCTGTCGTAGAACTATAAATAAAAAAGTTATAAGCGAAAATCTTCAGAAATTTGCGAAAAAAAATTATATTTTTCGATGTAACTTTTTTTTTTATCATTTTACGAAAAAATGATATCAGACCATTTTTGTACATCGTTATTTGAGGAACAACTTTTATCCGCATCATTTTTTCATTAAGTCAATAACTAAGGCGTTACAGCGCTCCGAAGTGAGTACTATTTTTCAGTACTCTTAACTATACCTATATTATACGTGTGTACCTATAATATGTCATCAGTTATTGTTTGTTTTTTTTCTTTTTTTTACTTTATTATTATAACTATTTTAATTACAAATTTTGCAATATTATTAATAATTAATTATTGACTCTTTTCCCCACCACCCACGAGGTAGAGTCTAGAGGCGCGTTTTTTTTACGTGGTATCCCCAATAGGCATAATCCACGGTGATGTTCTAAATTAGAATTACTCCGTCCTCAGTCGTTTCGATGGACCAGACTGCGGCTCAGCATCTGATCGGCTTTCTGAATTAAATACCGGTGGGAAAACTGGAGAAGGAAGGGGTGTTAATGTTGGTGGTTCATCATCAAAGTCATTTTCATTTATTAATTCTGAGAGTTCCATTACGTTGCTGCAAGTCTCTCCAGAACAATGGAAGCACACTGCAGAACATTTCATTCCTGCTTTTCGGCATCCACACATCGCTCCACAGTTTCCTTTGCATTTGCAAAAGATCAATTTTAGAAGCTCAGGGGGTGCTGGAGGTTTAGAGTTCTGCACCGGCATCAATAATTTTCTTACAATAACAGAGGTTTGGAATAATAATAACAATAGCAGCTGTTCTTTTATTCCCTCATGGTCACTTGGGTATTTTCTACCTGAATAGTATTCCCGGTAACGGCCATCAGATTTAAAATTATTTTAAAAATCAATAATTGTTAAATCCTGTTATGGAGTGAAAAAGAGTCAATAATTAATTATTAATAATATTGCAAAATTTGTAATTAAAAATAGTTATAATAATAAAGTAAAAAAAAAGAAAAAAAAAACAATAACTGATGACATATTATAGGTACACACGTATAATATAAGTATAGTTAAGAGTACTGAAAAATAGTACTCACTTCGGAGCGCTGTAAAACCTTAGTTATTGACTTAATGAAAAAATGATGCGAATAAAAGTTGTTCCTCAAATAACGATGTATAAAAATGGTCTGATATCATTTTTTCGTAAAATGATAAAAAAAAAAGTTACATCGAAAAATATAATTTTTTTTCGCAAATTTCTGAAGATTTTCGCTTATAACTTTTTTATTTATAGTTCTACGACAAAAATTTACTGGACCAAAGTTGTAGAGAATTTAATTTGCAACAAAAAATGTTAGCAAATTTTTTTTTTTAAATAAATAGTTTAAGAGATATATTGTAAATACCATTTCAACCCCTATTTTCAAGATGGCGGCCGTGGGACAAGGGTGGCGACCCCACAAACTTGGTTTTAGCTTTACACTGACCCCCCCTACACATAAAAAAAAATAAAATTGCGTCCTCTAAAAAACGCAAGGTTAGGCCTAAAAAATGTAACATTTCAATGGACTACTGTAAGAGTAGCGTGTGTGCTCTGTTACATTAAAATAATTATAAATTTGTCGCCATTTGGTATTTTGAGTAGATAATATAAACCCATTGGCATTATTTGAGTATTTTGGTAAACCGCATAAAGGAAAATACATTTACCGTATTAGTGTGCAACCAAGGGAGTTGAATAATACGTAAACTGTAAGTACTTTTTGGCTAATACATTGGCGTGTAATTTTGGTTCCCGAGTTGGTGATCAATTGTCTATAGCATAAGAGTAAGAGAGATAGTGAATTCTGAGTATTAATAATTGGTCATAAGCATATGATGGAATGCGTGAATATTATACTCAGTACATACGAATACAATCAGTGAAAATATTCAGTACTATTTTACCAAATATTGATTGTGATAAATGTTTGGTTATTTTTCATTATCATTTATTATTAATGTAAATTATTACTGCTATACTTATTAGTTTCTTGCGTTATTATTATGGTTTTTATTATCACGTGTGAGTGATACAAGAGGTTCTAGATATTATTTTACGTAATTATTACTAATTCTAAGTATTATTATTATATTATTATTTCGCGATTATTATTTTGTGAATAGTGTATAGCATTCACCCGTGGTCTAATGGTACGAAATATTTACTTAAAATATTTGAAGATTATAGTAGTAGTTTTTTTTTTTAAATATCACGGGTGAGTGATAGTATTATTTACATGTGATAAACGATTTTGTGGATAATATATTTATTGTGTATTCAGTATTATCATTTTTTTAATTTGTATACGCATACCGTGTTAATGTTGTAAGTGGACTATTATTATTTTATCTTTGATATTGTTTATTTGGTTATGCGATACCATTACTTAATTTATAATTTAAAATATATTTGAAACAAATGGTCATCAACCCGGTAGTTATTTAAATTTTATTTATTTACAATACTGCTATCTTTTTCTTGCTTTTCTTTTCCTAAAATCTGAAACTGTTACCCTGTCATTTATTTTTATTTTCATTTTCATTTTTCTCCGTTGTGTTTATTTTGTTTGAATTTTGTTCGTGAGGCACACGAACTGGCGCCCAACTAGGATTGTCTAACCCAGCCTGAGCAGAGCTGTGTGTCCGGGGAGATTCGGGATATCTTAAAGTGGGACTTCGGTTATTATTATTTTATTTTCAGTTATTTTTCACCAACGGAAAGCCATAACGGCTATTGAGCGCCAACCACACTCCGCCGTGGGACGCGTAAAATAGAAGAGAACGTTATACAATTTAGGATTTTTTTCTTGAAATACTCCGAAAAATATTCTAAAAATTTGTGTATATGTGGGAAGTGTCGCTTTTTTTTTTTTTTTTGTTTAAAAAATAGAGTTTTAGCGTTGAGCTTCGAATTAAAATATCTCAGAAACTACGCGAAAGTAGTCGAGACATGCTTCGTACGAAATTTAGAGAATTATATAACTAACAAAATGAGCTGAACCCAATGTCTTTATGATCAATAGTTTGCGAGATATTAATTTTTTAATGAAAAAAACCCGGTCCCGCCCAAGCGCTTGTAAACAAATAGCTGTAACTCCTCGAAAAATCATTCGATTTTTTTTTTCTTTTTTTTTTTTTATTTTTTTTTTTTTTTGAATTATAGCTACTGTTGTTTTCTATAAATAAAAAAATCAACTAAGTTTAAATCAATTTTTTTGAATTTATTTTCAGTTTTTTTAATTTCTTTATTCAAAATAGTTAAAATTAGAATAAAATTATTTTAATAGCTTCCAAAATTTTAGCGGTACCAAAAAATCGACGTAAAAAAAAAAATTGAACAAAAATTTGTTTTTGAGTAAAAATTTAGCTCAAAAGTTCGAAAAATATGAACTCTACAGGGACTTGATTCAACTCCGATACAGTGCGCGTGACACGGAGAAATTTGTTTTTTCATCTTTTTTGTAACTTATTCTTATTTTTATAAAGACTTAATCAACTTTTGAAATATCGCTTCGACGATATAGGTATCAATTGATTCCAAATTTTATAAATCGTCCAAAAAACCTAACGACAAAAAATGAATTCTTAAAATGTTAACTAATTTTTTTTATAAACAAATAAGCTAATGAACTTTTAAAAAATCGAGTCCATAATGTAGGTATCAATCGATTCCAAATTTCAATTCAAAAAAAAAAAAATTTTTTTTTTCACATCAATTCTTTGGTGCTCATAAGATTTTTATATGCAAACAAAATAATTTTATTCTAATTTTGATTATTTTTAATAAAGAAATTAAAAAGTCTGAAAATAATTCATATAAATTAAAAACAATTTATTTGAACTTAGCTGATTTTTTTGTTTATAGAAGACAACAATAGCTATAATTAAAAAAAAAAAAATAAAAAAAAAAGTAAATCGAAAGATTTTTCGAGAAGTTACGGCTATTTGTTCATAAGCGCTTGAATGGAACTGCGTTTTTTTTTTCATTAAAATGTAAGGGTATGTCCTAGCATCCCCGTACCAAGAAGTTCAGACAATCTTTCTCCAGTTACTCACGTAGACGTTGAGCACTGGGTTCTGGAATGTCTGATATAGCCGAGTACAAAGCTAGATTAGGATAAGAAAATGTTTAAGAAAATAATTAAGAAATAAATTTAAATATAGATTGAGTTCTTTTATCATAAATAATTATTCATTTGCTTGATACTTATACTTAATATTAAACTCTCTTATCAATATAAATAATAATTTATAACTGAATTAAATTGATAGAATTATACTGCGCATCCACCGCACTTGTGTCTCGTGTTCGTAATATCATGAACACCAAAAACTTAAATACCGCGCTGATTTAACCTCAACTTTATTATAATAATTTTTATTCAAACAAATTTTCTGAATAATATTTAGTGGGTTTCTAATTTATTTCAACTAATAAATAATTTATTAGTGTTGAGGAAAAATCCTGACAATTAAAATCAACCGAGTGAAACAATTTTTCCGCATGTACAGAAATTCAAAATCAAGGTAATGTATTAAATTAAAATAAAATAAACTTAATTAAAAGACGATAAAAATTTAACTAGGAAAGTTACCTACGTGTTTGACAAACTGAAATTTTATAATTTATCAAAATCTTTATTCCAAGGAACTTACGTCGACTTGCCCCAAATGTTTAGCCATCCTTCTTGTTGATCTAATCGCGGAATGTACTGCTGAATCTACCTCGAGATGTGAACCAGAAAATGTGGCAGCAAATGATTTCTAGAAACTTCATTATTAAGTAAGGCGAAATTAAAATAAAGCAACACTTCCCACATATACACAAAATTTTAGAATATTTTTTTGAGTATTCAAAAAAAAATCCAAAATCGGATAATTTGTCGAAAAGTTTCCGACAAACGACTTTTTTTCCAGGCCAACTGGACTAACTCTGTTCAACGAGTAGTCTTCCAATTATCTAGTTTTGTATTGAAGAGAATTTGTACGTTAAATTGAATTGGTGGCCTTGGAAAAGGCCGGTTTGGTCTTGAAAAAGAGCGTTGAGAGTTACGTGAATGCTGGAGATGACTGTGAGGGACTCGAAGGTCCTGAAAAGAACCGTCAATTAAGGCGAGTAATCTTACGCTAGACCCGGAACTCTTATTGACTAACTCTGAGAAGAGCTAAGCCAACAGTTGCCCTAAGAAGAGCTATTGAGATGTTAAAGATTCTTACGAGACCCAGAGGTCTGGTTGACTAGCCCTGAAAAGAGCTGAGACAACTCGAAAAGTAGATCTTAAAAGAACTAGTTGTTGTAGAGAGTTAGCTGTAGACTATTCAAGCCTTGCTCGCTTGAATAGGGTTAGTAGTTAATCGCTGATAGCCTTGCTCGCTATCTGAAAAGTATACTTTTCAGTTAAACTGATCAAGAATGAATGCGCTGCCGCTCTCAGAATCCCTCCTTTTATACCCGAGAGCCAGGTTCTTTTTTTTTTCTTTCATATAATCTTTATTGATATTTTATAACTTCAATTACAGTGTATTACACGTGTATTATTAGATATAAATATTTTTATAATTCTTGGCTCACGAGCTTCTACTTTTTTAACATTTAACTTCAATTGCATGTTGTGTATTATATTTATATAGATTTTTTTTTTTTATTTATTTGTAGAAGAAGATTGGCTAAAAACCTAATTTGATATGTTTTTATTTATACTTATATACTAATGCTTTTACACTGTCCTAATCTTACATCTATTTACAGAATATACACCATTATTTACACCATCAACATCTAGAACTATTTGTTGAGGCACCGTGTGCTTTAGATATACATTATGATTCATAATTGAGCATATATTTTGTAATATATCATGTATTTGTAATTTGTGAATGTAAAAATTTGTAGTCTGATCGAATATTATTTGGTTTAATAACGATATGTTCGCCATGTCATGCAAATTATTTGTAAATATATATTTCGTTTGGTTTACAATTATCTAAAGGCATTCGTTTTGCGCTCTCTGTATTCGCTTATAATTATATTGGCAAGTGTTGCTCCATATCAGGCTAACATACGTAAGAATTGGTCTGATACACATTTTATATATGATAAGCTTATTTTCTTCAGTTACTTTACTATTACGAGCTATTAACGGATATAATACACTGATCAACAAAAAAATTTTTTTTCTGTGTAACACGAAAAATTTTGGCTAATTCTGTTAGGAATAAGGTCAAGTAGAGTAGAATTAGTAGTGTTCAGTCACGAGCTTGATTAATTTAAATCAAGCTTCGTGCATTTCCGCTCGGTTCGGGAGTTGCCGAGCTCGCTACTGACTGAAGGTCAGAATAGTGCCGGGTCACTCGCTATTTGGGCCCGGCACATACAATTCCTAACTCAGGATCGTGTCAAGTCGTCCTGAGAACCCGCTACAAGCTGACCAATCACAAAATTCGTTTTATATTGGTCAGCCTATGAGATAGTTCGCTATCAACTGATACCTGTTGGCGCGCTTTTAAGCCAATAGGAAAATTCGTTATATGCAGCAAAGCTGCCACGTCGACACCAAGCTTCTCGACGACTCAACGACACTACCATCTATCATTCTACAACGTGTCTTTGCTACGTGCAACCTCGTGCTTGAACCGCTTTGCTTATTATCCTTGTGTAATATAAAATAAAATCGCTACGCTAAATTATCCTCAATATTTAGACAGTACATCAAGGCTACTATTTATTGAGAATAAATAAATTGTTCTTGTGACGATAATTAATTGTTAATTAATTATCATTGAATTAACCGCTACTGACCACGTGTCAATTTTATACGTGAATAAGATAACTGAGTTGCATTCGCTATCGCGTATAAATTTTCTCGTTGCATTCGCTCTTGATTATAAGTCTCATAATTATTAAGTGTAAATAAGTGTAAATAAATCTATAATTTATTTTGTGATAAAATCTGAGTAATTTTTAATTGTTTAAGTAACCTTGCCTAAACCAGATCCAATTAGTTTATTCGTTTATTTTACAAGTAGTCTAAAATTTTAGATACGAATAGTTTTATTATAATATGATTTTTTTTTTACTTTTCTTAAATTACAAATTATTTCAACAAAAATTAAATTATTATCAGTGTTATTATATTAATATAAGTGCTTTTTCATAATTTTCTCCTGTATTTCGCGTCAGAAACGTCCCTCTGTAATTCCCAGCAATAATCTGCCGGCATAGTTGGACTCCATTTTCCCTAGTATCGTTTTTCTATGGCAAAAATGTCTTGGTGGAATAGTTCCCCATGTTCGTTACCAACAGCACCCAAGTTTGGGGGAAAAAAGTCTAAATGTGAATGTAAAAAATGTATTTTTTAGAACATATTACAGCTTAATGCTTTATAATTCTCTAAAAGTTACTTGACAATAATTTTAGTCATTTGATCGGTGGTTTCCAAGAAAGTTTTCAGTGATTTTTATAAATGATTCCCAAGCTGGTTTTTCCAGATCATCGAGTTCTTCTTTGAATATATCATCTTTTATTACTTGCCTGATTTGAGGACTTACAAACACACCCTCTTTAATCTTGGCGTCACTGATTTTAGGGAATTTTTCTTTTAGTTATTGAAATCCAGCGCCATTTTCATCTATTGCTCTTCCACAAAGTTTTTTATTAGGCCGTTTTATATCGACAGGTGGTAAAAATATATCTTTAGGTTGTACTAATAGAGTATTTTACATTTTTTATTCCTGGAGTAAGAGATCGTCTTTCGTGCCAATTTTTCTTAACGTAATGGTTCTTCCTATCTCTACTGTTCCATACACACAGAAAACAATTAAATTTTCTATACCCAAGTTGCAATCCTAATAAGAGAGCAACAACTTTTGAATCTCCGCAAATTTTCCATTTATGCTCGTCATATTAAATTATTTCTAAAAAAAATTTCATTGCTTCATAGGATTCTTTCATGTAAGCACCATAACCTACCGGTACGGAGGGAAGATTATAACCATTGTGTAACAAAACTGCTTTTAAGCTTGATTTAGAAGCATCAATAAACAAACGCCAGTTCATTGTACATGAAAAAGTTAAATGGTAATTTTGTACACTGAGAAAAAAAAATATGAACTTTTTTGTATGATGAACGGTTCAATAGTTATGAGCTCTTCAAGTTTCATTATTTTAATTATTTACTGATAACAATTAAAATATTGACTATAGAAAAGAAAGTTTAATCGTAATTTTGTAGTAAACATAATCTTCTACAAGACTGCCACTAAGAACTTTTTTGTATGAGAACAGTTCAATAGTCATGAACTCTGGAAGTTTTATTATTTAAATCACTTACTTATAACAATTGAAATATTGACTATAAAAAAAATTGAATGGAGAGTTTGTAGTACATTTGATTTTCTACCAAATTTCCCGTATGAAAGTTTCTGTATAATGAACATTTAAGAACAGTTCAATAGCTACAAACGCTTGGGGTCTCATTATTTTAATTATTTGCTTATCACAATTAAAGTATTGTGTATAGAGATAACAGTTATTCAAAAATTCGGTAATAATTCCAATATACTACGTATATAGGCGGAAAATTTTATTATAGCTCCAAAAGTCTCAATTATAGATTTATTTAAATTATCAGTTGAAACTATTATCTGTTGAAAATATTATGAATCAATATTCTTTAGCACTATTTTGAATTTATAAAAAAAACTCGTAAAAAGTCCATCATATCATTCATATTCAATTATTTATTTACTTTTTCTATTCTTTGATTATGAAAATCTAATAAATAATTTTTTTTTCGTTTTGAATTAAAAAAAAAGTTTTTTAATTTCTACTTGGAGTATCCAATACTTAAATATTACTAACGTATGCTATTGAAGATTTTTTCGTATTTAAAGATAAATGTTGCGGAATTTTACTAAAAGTTAATAATTTTAGATTTAAATTTTGATTTCATTCTGCAGTTAAAAAAATTTCAAGTATAATTTTTAAGGAAACTTCTATTTACCAAATTCAAAAACATTAACTTATGTCATTAGTCAAGATGTTGTTGGATTTTAATTTTAAAAATAAAAAAAATACAGAATTAACTATCTTTTCAAATCCTTACTCAGTTTTTGATAATTTTGAATCTATTGGAGTCTTGCTATGCTATTTTCTGATCTTAAAAATTAATTGTAGATGAAAAACATCATCTTTATTACAAATTGAAATCGATCATGGACCTCTTAAAACTAAAATTTAGGGCTGAAATTTTGAATGAATTTTTTTTTAGGGCTGACCAACAAATTTTTCGTGTGAGAGTGGAAAAAAAATTATCGATTTATTTTGGAACACCTTACTGTACATCTATTTTTTTTAAAGTTTGCACTTATAAAATTAGTTACTCGAGCTAACTGTTGTATCATACTGTGTTTGTTTCTGAAACCAAATTGCTCTGGTATCAGTACATTTGATTGATTTAGAGGACTTCTGGCACGTGTATTTATAATTGGCTCATTCCATGTCAAATCGACCAATAGTTAGAATCGACCCCTTCAGATTTGGATGAAATTTAGTCACAAGTTTGCTTTTATCATAAAGCAAAGTTGTGTCAAAGGAACAAATTAAAAAAAAATTTTTCGAAAAGTTATGCAAAATTCAAAATTTCACCATTTTTAGGTTTTTTAAATTTATTTTTGTAATATCTCGAAAACTATTATAGTTACAGACATAGGCCAAATTGCATTTTAAAGATGATACTTGAGACTTTAAAAAAAAACTTTTTTTGAGTAAAATTTTTGAATAATTAAACAGTGGAAAAATTTAAAAATCATAAAAATCAAAGCCCGCTATGAAATTTTTGGCTCATTTCTTTCTAAAGAGTACCTCTTACTAATCTTAAAATACCCTGAAATATTCAAGAGGGTGTTTTTAATTTCGAAGATATAATTTTTTGAATTTTGAAACATAAAATTCTTTTTTTAATAAACTTCGGATGGTGATGAATCATATAGCTATTCAATATTGTTATTCGTATTAATAACAAATAAAATTCACTATATGATAATGAAAGAATAATTACAAAATTTAAATTGTTTCTTGATTGTTTGTAGTAAATTTCAAAAATAAATAAGTAGAGAAGTAGAACACTTTACCATCTATGTATGGAGCACTCCACCCCAAATAGGACGGTTTTAAATATTTTAATTTTTAATTTCCGTCATTTTTTTATATTTTTAGTACTCATCAAAAAACTCATCCTCCTAAATTTTGAGATTTTTTTGATCATTGGTTCGAAAGATATGGAATTTAGAAAAAAATCGCTCCTTCCATGGTTTTTTACTTGTAACTTTTTGAAAAATGGTTTAAATAAAAAAACTCAATGAAAAGAATAGTTTCGTTTTTCCATGTTCTTTTAGAGAGAAAAAAAAAGGAATAATTTTTTGGAGGAATTTTTCCACATTATTTTCGAGTTTTTTCCACGCAATCAAAGGTTTTTTATTTACTCAGATCTACTAAGAATAACAAAATTAAATAACTATATAACTTAACACCATCCGAAGTTTAATAAAAAAAATCGGTCTGTCAGTTGACCATGCGGGCTAGCCAAAAAACTTCCCGCTGTTTTCGAACTCCTTGAGTTCGAAATCATTGTTGAGAATACATTTTCCGAGAACATATTTTCGAGCTCGAAAGCCTTTGTTTTCGAGAGATAACGTTTTTTACCATTTTTTCTACAACGATAACTCTGGAACTGACCGATTGAGATGGTTAAGGTGGCAATCAACGCGTTTTATTGAGTTCTAGAGCTGATCAAATTTTAAAATTAATTCATCCAGACGTTTTTGAGAAATTTCAAAAAAAAACTAAAAAAAAAAATTTTTTAATTCGTTCGTTAATGGTTTCTCTTGAACGAATGAACCGGTTTTGATGGTTGTGGTGGCATTCGACGCGGCTTACAAAGTTTTAGAGCTGATTAGATTTTGGAATCGATCCATCAAGCGAATTGAAAGTTATAAAAAAAAAACATCTTTGAAAAATTTTTATTTGTGAAATATCTCCGAACGTACCATACCGATGAAGGTCAAATTTCAGTGCTTATAGTATTTAACAAGTCGCGTCGAATGACACCTTGACGATCGAAATCGGTTTATCTGTTCAAAAGTTACAGAATATTTACATACGTACGTACGTACGACGCAACATGCAAAAATACGAAAATAACGTATAATTGAATAAATAAAAACAAAATTCTTAAAAACTAAAAATTAAAAATGTCAAAGGTCAGATGAGTAATGAGAACTTGTTGATGTAAACAAGGAATACCATAAATTTCCCTTTTTATTACTGTTCAAATCTCCCACGCTCTCATCGTCATTCTCACGGCGGATAAGTGATCGATACTACAGTCGATCACCAATCAACTATAGGCGGCTCCGCTAGTCGCATTCTCATCGCAACGACCGCTCGAGTGGGGATTGAGAAGACGGAAGTTCTGTTATAACGTATACCTAGCTGGGATTTCGCGACGGAGACGCGGAACAGCCTGATATAGCGTATGCGGTCGCCCACGCGTGATTTCAAAATTATTAATAAATAATAATAAACGATATTAAATAATGATAAATATCGAGACCAAATTAAAATAAGATAAAAAAATTTTAAACACTGATTAAATTATAAATAATAAATATTTGTCGTGCCTGGACCAGCTCCTCAGGCTGCGTTAGTGCACGCAGGCGCCAGACCGTTTACTTAAAACGGACAAAATTTATTCAGGGGGAATTTATTGTAGTCCCAGTAAGAGAATAAACCTCGGAAATTGCCCCCACTACCAAACATTTATGAACTGCGCATGCGCACAGAAAAGTAGGAGAACATTTAGCATATAAAACATCTAGGGTGGGAGTAAAAACCGACGACACCCGAGGTGCATTCTCTCGGTGGGATGACAATACAAGGGAAAATCCGAGCAAGTGACTTGCGACGAAGCGGATAACACTCGAGAGAAATAAAATAAATAATGGAAAAGAAATATAGTCAATATGATAAATAATTACGTTGTCACGTGAAAAATATATGCCGTGAAAGAAATGCAAAGTACTTACTCAAAATTAACAATCTCCAAGAACCAAAATAATATGGATTAAAACAAATACTTTAACCAATTCACCCGGTGAAATTTAATAATTATCCTTTTTCTTTTTCCTCAATACTAAATACTCGGTTGCACAAATAGAAACAGCGTCCACACACACTGCTAGTCCGTATCTTTGTACATTAATTACCCCAACCTCCACCTGTTGGTCGTCGCCCACCTTGCACCACTGTCGCCCTTAATTACTATTATAATTATTTTTATCAGTCCTGGGCCTAGTTTTAAATTAAAATATAAAATATAAAGATAATCCTTCAATACCTGAATGATACATGAATAATTATTTAAGGTATGAACCATCTATTTATAATTTATGCCTATTTTTATCTTATCCACTAACTGAAATAATAATTATTTAAAAATTATAAAATTGACGTCAGAATTATAGCCGAGGTATCGATTTACCGTTACCCGGCGGTCAATATTTTCAACCAAAACTGACATCCTTAGTCGGATAACAAATTTAAACAAAATAATATATTAAACAAATGTTGGGGCATAATGTTGCACTGGATTATGCATCCCAACTGTTCCAAAATCATAAACAAAAACTTAAATTTAACAAGAATAAATTAGTTGTATTTTTAAATCATAAAATAAAATTAATTCGCACACGTGCTCTCTCACACGCAGCGCGCATGCGCTAACACCGTGCACGGACCGCTGTCTCCATCGGCGAAATGGCGGAATGCCCGCGCAACGACTCAAATTTAAACGTAAAATTAAAATATTTAACTTACAACTAACTAAAAATTAAATAATTTGAATCGTTACGTGACACTGTCTCTCTCACATGTTTGCGCTCTCTCTCATATATATTGCTTAAAGTGTTCTCATGGCTGACGCCTCGTGCATTTTATTATCTCAGTGCCTTTTCAAATCAGTTGCGTTCTCATTAATTTAATTAGTGCATTTTGCTTTAATTAATTCAAAGTAATTATTCTGCATATTATTTTTGCTCTCATCATAAATGTCAGTGCGGTCTCAATAAAATTAGCTATCATCGCGTGAACCTGTGTTATTCCCGTCGCGACGCCATCTTGGCCACGTGTGCCACGAAAGTAATAATTAATTAAATAAATTACTAAAACTAATTTCTCAAGAGCTTTCTCATGAACTAAAATTCTCAGTGTTGTATATATTGTAAATAAAATATTTATTTGATAATATTAATTCAAATTCAGTGTTTAATAAAATTATTAAATACCCGCCAATTCATACGCGCCAGATCCTCTCATCCTTATAATAATTAGTATCAATTATTCAAACAATTACTCATGAAGAAATAATGAACTAACTAATAAATTGAGCAATCAATTAAACCATGATAAGAACCCTAATGCTTGCAACCCAAACAGTACGACTTTCAAATAATACCACGCGATGCTCCTCCGTTTTTTTCTTCTAAGGCCAAGCGTCACCACCCCGATAACCTTTATATCTATGCGTTGTTGACTTTACATTTATTCACCTAGACCCTCTTCATTCATTCTAGTATCTACTAATCCAAATAAATATGGAATTTTATTCAAATTTGAAATAAACTATAAAACAAACTGATAATTATTAACAAAAACAAGGTAATAAACTCTATAATCAACATAGTGGACAGTAAATAAAGTCGTAAATAACGCTTAAAACGCAGTAGTAACTATTGCACCACAAGCCGAGAATCTTATTAGTAACTAAATATTAACAACTTGAAACGCAATATCCCAACGTGTGGACAAGGGAATAAAGAAGATAAAAAAAAATATAATAATATTAACTAACTACGCATCATCGGACAAATATAACGTATCACAGGGGAAAATATAATTATCATAATACTTTCTAACATCCCATGTAGGAACTTACAAGCTCTGACAACGGGGCTAAGCACGGACCAGGACTGGGTAACCCAGCTCTGGCTCCCCAGTGTCGGCCCTAGCTAAGGCCCAGGACTGGGCAACCTAGCTCTGGCTTCCCAATGTCGGCCCTAGCTTAGGTCCAGTCGTGGGCAACCTAGCGCTGGCTTTCCATCCTTGGCCCGAGATTAAACCAGAACTAGTAAGCCCAGCTCTGGCTTCCTAGTGTCGGCCCTAGCTAAGGCCCAGTCGTGGGCAACCTAGCGCTGGCTTTCCGCTGTTGGCCCCAAACGAGACCCAGTCATGGGTAACCCTGCTCTAGCTCTTCAATATTGGCCCAAGCTTGAACCAGAACTAGTTCACCGAGCTCTGGGTTTCCACGGTAGACCCTAGCTAGGACCCAGCTATGAATAACTTCTACCCATACAGGAAGCCCCCGAGTTGAACGACGGGGTCATGCCTGGGACATTATTGGGAAGCCCGTCTTGGCAAACCTATACTGTCCCATGCCTGGGCCATAACTGGGTAATTAGTATTGGCCATTCCAATGATTACCCAGGTTTGGGCCAAGACTGAATACCCTAGCTTTGGCCAACCCTAGAGTCACCCTAACATGGGCCAAGATTGAATAACCTAGCCTCGGCCGTTGGATGGTTACCCTAACATCGGCCAACACTAGATAACCTAGCCTTGGCCAAGCCGAGAGTCACCCTAACTTGGGAATTATGGTGGTAGAGTAAGATAATTAAGCTGGGTTCTTGATAAATAATCAATTAAATTTAATAAATTTTATTTTAAAAAATTATGTAATTATAATATAAATAATACGAAATTGTTTTTTTCTTTCTGAAATCGAAAATATAAATTAAATTGCTCTTTATATTTCATAAAACCGAGTGGTTGTGGTAAAATGAACAAGTAGAACATATAAAAGTTTCAATTGAACGTTAGTAGGTTCGTCCAGTAGCCAGCGTTCAAACCCAGCAATCAGAAGGACAGCAGTTCGCGCCCAGAGCCCAGCAGAATTTTCACCGAGTTTTTTTCACGTTATTTACTTCACTTAAATAGTTTAAACGTTAATGATCACAAACTCTAGTACTTTAATAATAATAAATTTTTTTTTAATTGAATTTATGTGTTTTTTCGATACATGGGCCAAGTCTGGCAACCAAGCATGGGCCAGGCCTGGCAACCAAGCATGGGTCAGGTCTGACAACCAAGGTTGGGCCAGGTCTGGCAAGCAAGCATGGGTCAGGGCTGGCAAACAGGCTTGGCACCCAGTTATCATTCCAGACTTCTACTAAGGCTGGAACAAGGCTGGATTACAAGCTTGGCCCAGAGTTCAACATAGTTGAACCAAGCCTGAGCCAAGCCTGGGCCCGTCGTACTTTCCTGTCTGGGATCCTACAGATAATTATTAGATTCATAGCTACCTATATAGCAACACTCATAACAAACCCGTGGGTAAAGAAAAATAGAATCAGAGATTAGATAAAACCTACTATACCAACTAACCAAATATTAGAGATCGATCAAGGAATCTATCATTTCGTTACCCCTTATTCCTCTATAATACGAGAATGACTTGCACCTTTAATAACTTAAATAATAATTAAAATAATAATTAAGTGAATTCTTTTTAAAAAACAATTCACTGGTATCTCATTATTAACGAAATTAATAATAATTGCAAATTATTGAATATTTAAAATCAAAAACGGTCGCAAATTCTAAATCACTAGCTATAACCATCAATATTTAGAAAACAAGAATTGTTAATTACTAAACATTCGATTCTTAATCATAATGGATGATTTATAATTAATTATTTTAAATAAAACCTCCTCCAATAACCTTGATCTAGATCTAAAAATTCCTTCAATCTCGTAATCGTGACTCATCTTTTACTATTATTATTGTTTGTGACTTTTGTCACTGTATTCTCACTAACACATATAAAGATAACGATTAAAATATTGTTGTGACTTGTGTCACTGTATTCTCACTAACACATATAAAGATAGCGATAGAAATATCGTTTTGATTTGTGTCACTGTATTCTTACTAACACATATAAAGATAACGATAGAAATATTGTTTGCGACTTTGTCACTGTATTTTCTCTAACACATATAAAGATAACGATAGAAATATTGGTTGCGATTTTTGTCACTGTATTCCCACTAATACTGATCCAGATTTATAAAATCTCCTTTTAAGGCAAAATTCACGACTCATCTTTTACCACCCCTTCTCGTGACGTATTCCGTAACTTCTCACTAATACATATATAACTATATCTATGTTCTACCCTGAATAACTCCATAAATAATTAAAATAATGAAAAAATCAAAACACCATCGTAATTATATGGTCCCTGTTATTTAATTGAATCAATTGTTCCATAATAATTAAAATTGAACGTAACATTTAAACTACTGACGATAGGAAGAAATGACTATAACCAATCAAAGGATATTGACAATAGAATCAATAATCAGTAATCACCTATACCATAAATCTAATTAATAACCCGTAATTAACAGATTAAAATAACTCCTATCTACACGGAAAAAAAATAATGTTAAAATGTACTCAGATTCTCACTACTTTTTAGTGTTTCAAATAGTAATGCGGCGTCCGGGTCAGATGTTATTGATTGTTACTAAGTATCAAGTTTAAAATTTATAAGCAATTTACTAAAATATACTTATGTTACAAGAGAAAAAATATGGAAAAAGATAAAGTTTTTAAAGTTTCAAATAATAAAAATCACCATTTACATGTATATAATTTCATATGAGATTCAGTAACTTATCAAAGTTACTTTAGTAAAAACTCAACCTCAAACTTTAAATTTTATTATTTCAAATAATAAAAATTGCCACCTAGATATATATAATTTCATAAGTGAGCTAGTTATTCATTTACATGAATATAGTAAAAACTCAACCTTAAACTTAAAATTTTATTATTTTAAATAGCAAAAATCTTCATATCAGATATGTATAATTTCTTATACATTATAGTATATTTCATAATATAATTATAATAAAAATTCAATCCCAAGCGTTAAATTTTGTTGTTTGAAATGATAAAAATCAATCTTCGATTTTAATATCTTTACTATGTAGAACTTTAATAATTAAGTTTTAGTTTTAAACTTTTTTAATCCTTACCGTTTATTTTTTAATAATATGGTTGATATAAAATAAAATACATAATTATTAATTTAACAAATGTGATGAGTAAAAAGTAAGTTGTCAACTGGGTTGATAAATAATTAAGGTACGAATGATTTTTGTTTTTTTTTTTTTTTAATTTTTTTTATTGAAATAATAATAAAGATATGTTTTTTCTGGAAGTAGTTGCGCGAGCAATAATTTTTGAACGTCTGTGGCCACTCTCTCCTCTCATCGAATTGAAATGAACTGGGGGGGGGGGGGGCGGCTAATTCCATAATTCGCGGGTAATGGAGTAACAAGTGGTGTTTTTGCTTTAATTTTTTCTTTAAAATATTCTGATAAAGGTCTAGATGATCCGCAATAAGGGTACGCAGTAAAGCTGGACATTTAATATGACAAACTTTAGCTAAAATTATATTTAATATTTCATTGAGAGAGGTGTAAATTTCCCAGACCTCATCACCTTCAGGAATTAAGTCACTGAGAAGTAAACCAAAGTGTCTCATCAAGCATAAGGTTTCAGAAGAACATAATTTCAGCATTAAATTTTTTATATTGATAAGAGTTGTTTCGGGTGGTTTATTTTTACGTTCACTGCGATTAAATGAAAAAGAATCGATCCGATTATTCACAACTTCAGCATCTATTATCTTTTTTACATAAATATAATGGTACAAAACTTCTACGAGTTCAATATTGCACACATCTTCAAGTAAGTCGTGCATCGCATCGACGCTAAAATTTACAGCGACATGAAAATTTTCAACGCTATTCCAAACACATACTTCTTTTATGCCATAATTTTCGTTATCAGGAACATTAAGTAATTTAATGATTGAATTATAACTTTCCTTAGTTCGAATCATATGCGGTGATTCCGAAGTGGCTGTTCAAGCATTTTGTTTTTTATGCACAGTACAACATCTGCACCAATGAAAACTATTGAAAGATTCTGTGTAGCCAAGTACGGAATCTAAACCTAAATTACCACTCAAAATTAAGCTTAGAACAAAAAAAAATACGTTTCTTTCCGGTACTAATTTCAACGTCAACTCCGGTACTAGCTAAATAATTTAATTTGTCAATTACTCTTTGGAATGTTCTTTGGTTCCCGAATATTTGTCTATGTAGTGTATTAAAGTATTGAAATAATAATATATTATCCAACTTACTATATAATTCTGGAGGCAAACAAGGAAGGAAAACATATAAGGCACCAATTCTTCCACTATCACCAGCATGGCTCCCCAAACAATTATTTGATTCAAAATCATCAAAATAAAGAAATAGTGGGACGATATCATTACAATCATACTTTGCAAGTACTGTCGACCATAAAGAACCTTGAATGTAATTAAACATACTATCAGTAAACGATTTTACATACTCCATATAATTAATAGTTCTCTCTAGAATAGTAGGTCAAAAAATAATTTCAAAATTTTCCGCATTGGAATAAATTGCGCAAATACTTCCTGTCTACTTATTTTAGTGTCTCCGTTATCTGTTTTACTACCAGGAATTGTGCCAAGCAGAACACGTTATGGTGGGATCAGAGTACCTTTCTTTTCAAATTCTTTAAATCTCATGTACTCAGACTCAAGTTCATCAAAAGGTTTTTTTATTAGTGAAAATGCATCTACTACAGCTAATACTACACTATCAGAAACGTTATTTTCACTTAATATACTAGTAGTTGTATCAATTATAGAATTTACTACATTTTGATAAAAATTATTTACGTCTGAAATGTTAGATTGAACTTTTTTTCGTGAGATGTTAAAATACTTCGATTATCACTAATGTCGCTCTCAATATCAATCGTATTTACCTCCAATTCATCGCTATTTTCAATTTTTTGAAATTCAACCTCAAGGTTACTCAATTTTTGAATTATGGAAATAATAAATAGTTTACAATGAAATAAAAAAAAAAATAATAGAATTAAAATGAAGGCTATTAAAATTTTTTTTATTTTTTCGAAACATTTTTTCGTTCCATTACTAAATTGGATATAAATAATTAAATAATTATTATTGTATGGATCTATTTTTCATATAACTCAACAAAAAAATTGCGACCATTATTTATTTATGATTTTAATCATCAGTTTTCTAAAAAATAGATACTTGAAAAAATTTAATGAAGGCATTTATCACAATATTTAAAAATAAAATAATTTTCGTTGTTTATCTTTTTTAAATAGCAATAATTAAAAAAGTTTTATTAGTGCATTTTTTTTAATAAATTTAAATTTGCAAAAAACTATTTATCAATATGTAAAATAATAAATAATTTAAATCTTTTCAATGAGTCTATTTTTAAATCAAATGCGCGATATTTTTATTACAAAAAAATTTTTTGTCCTGACTTTACGTGAAAAGTTATCGAATAAATAGTGAAATAAATTGCTATATGTAACTAAAATTTATTCTTTTTTTTATTTTTTTTTAAACAAATCACTTCATTTATAATTATTACTGATTAGTAAACAAAATTTAACAAGTTTATTTCGCTAACAAACCCAATAAATGTAAGAAAAAAAAAATATATATATATACCAACTAAAAATGTACAAAAAAAAACGTAGCTCGTAACCATTCGGAGAACGAGTGACTGTTGAACAGACAAAAGAAGAGAGTATGTATGTATATCCTCCTGAGTACATTTCTCCCATACATACACAGTACGTAAAGACTTTGCAAAAAGAAAAAAAAACTCTGGAACTCAGGAGAATATATATGTATATAGATAAATAGACACATATATATATATATATGTATGCTTGTGTGTATAATTGTGCAATAAGTATTGACATATACTTTTATCTAATATTGTTTTTTTTTCTTAATTATGATAAGGACAATAATTTTTTTTTGGCTACAGATAAAATACATAAATGCACAAACAGCTTAGTATGCAACAAAACTATGTTAAGATAAAGGGCGCGATGAAGATAAAGTCATCAGTGTTTGAATTTATGCAGCTAAAATAGTGAGCTTAGTGATATAAAATTATTAATACACAGTAAATGTTCAATTAAGTTAAAGTAATGTCAATTTAATTATTATATTGATGGAATTTGAAACCTACCTGTATCGTTGATTTTTTTGTACAATCCAAGTCTTTATAAACATAACAATAAATATAAACAACTAAAATCAAGACATTTTGTTTCTCCCCGTTGTTGCGAACTAATGCGAGTCGAAAAAATACACCGGGTTGCGCGCCCGATTTTTGTGGAAGAGGGGATAAGGTTTTCGTTTAAACGTTAAATTCTAAACTCTCAAACAATAAAAATTGCTGAGGTCGAAGTATGCTTTTCAAAAGTTTAAGAAGCATAATAAGTATAAAGATATCTCAGCTTGCTTTATAAAATGCACAGTTCGGAATTGTAAATTTTTACACAGCGATGTGATAATATTCAAGTTTAGTTCTTGTAAAAAATACCCATTGAAATTTATTTATTTGCATTCAAATGATTAATTTTAACTATCGGCTAATCATAAAACATAAAAACTAGTTCTATTAAATTTTATTATTTGAATAACATAAAAATATACGATTCCTATATTATATATTATTATGGGGTGTTTAATTTTTTTACTATTTCAAACTCAAATATTTTAGTTACCAAACAAAAAATATTAAAATTTTGCCTTCTAATTATTACAGTTACATTTTTTTAACGTGCACTTTGTAGTATTCATAGTTTGAAATAGTAATTTTTAACAAACGAACTATAAGTTGTAACATTCATATAATAATTACTATTGATTAAATATTAAAATAACGAAATTACTATTTGAAATGCTATAAGTTACTGAACATATGTTTATTAATTAGACATTGATCTTTATTTAGTATAAATCTTTTTTTTCCGTGCAATAACATGGGGTCGGATCTCTTTCTTACACCCGTAGTTTCGAACATCGTCTTTTTTTTTGAGTCTTTGTCATTGTTCTAGAAGCTTCTACCCGAGATGGTCACGTGCGCTTTTTTTCACACTACACCCCGCAAATAGACAACTCTTCTTAATAACGTTAGTTTTAGGTAACAAAATCAAAACTTGGTCACGCGTATGACCCCTCGCCTATAGTAGTGCCTATAAAAACTGCCGAAACTTTACCCTCAATGCCCATTAATTATCAAGCTCTTGATTACGTATAATCTTATTCCCGCTCATTTTGAGCTCCTTGAGCTCAAAAATATTATCAGGAATACAGTTTCGAGCTCTTCGAGCTCGAAAATACTTTTGTGTGCCGTTGTTTTCGAAAAAACGTTTTTTACCATTTCGTTCTCCCACGATATTTCATTGACAAATGTTTTGATTTTCATGTTTTAAGTAGCAATCGACCTGTTTTGATAAAGTTCAACGCTGATCAGATTTTGAAATCGTTTGGTTTAGTTATTTTAAAGATATTTGCAAAAAAATCGTTTTTTACCATTTCTTTTTTCCACGATACTTTTCAGAAAAATAACTTAATTTTGATGATTGAGGTGGCAATCGACGCCTTTTACTAAATTCTGAAGCTGATCAGATTTTGGAACATTGTTTTCTTCAGGAATTCAAAGATATTCGGAAAAAACTGATTTTTATCGTTTCTTTCTCCCGCGATAACTCTTAGACAAATGACTCGATTTTATAAGTTGAAGTGGCAATCGACGCGTTTTAATAAACTCTAAAGCTGATCAGATTTTGTAATTGTTTAGTTCAGATGTTTTAAATATATTTGCAAAAAAACATTTTTTACCATTTCTATTTCCCACCATAGAACTAGAACGAATTATCCGATTGAGATGGCTAAGGGCAAAATCGACGCGTCTTATCAAGCCTGAGAACTGATTAGATTTTGAAGTCGATCGTTAGACTCGTTTTTGAGATATCAATAAAAAACTAAAAAAAAAAAATTTTTTTTTGTAATTCGCCAATATTTTCGAGTCTATTCGATGAAATGATCTGAAATTTTCAGAAAATTTGATGGCCAACAAGCTCTTTCGAGTGCCGCCTCAATCATCCAAATCGGTTCATTAGTTAAAAAGTAATAGATCGGTCACACACACACACACACACACACACACACACACACACACACACACACACACACACACACACACACACACACATGCTCGGACATCATTCTGAAAACAGTCAGAATGGCTTCCTACGACTTCAAAACGTCGACATCTGATGAAATTTCGATTTTTGCAAATCGGGGTGAAAACAATAACTTCCCGAAATTTTTGAAATTCATCGATTTTTTTAGCGGGAAGTTTAAAATGAGCCAAAAATTTCACAGCAGGCTTTGATTTTTAAGATTTTAAAAATTTTTTAATTTTCCCATTTTTTAATTATTAAAAAATTTTACCGAAAAAGTTTTTTTTTTTAAAGTCTTAAGTATCGTCTTTAGAATGCATTTTGGCCCATGTCTGTAACTATAATAGTTTTCGAGATATTACAAAAATAAATTTAAAAAACCTATTAATGGCGAAATTTTGAATTTTGCATAACTTTTCGAAAAAATTTTTTTCAAATTGTTCCTTTAGCACAACTTTATTTTCTAATAAAAGCAAACTTGTGACCGAATTTCATTGGATGGGTCGATTCCAACTATTGGTCGATTCGACGAGGAATGACCCAATTGCTTTTAATATTTTTCCCATTGTAGGTAACAGACTGATGGGTCTGTAATTTTGAGGAAATAACTTACCCCTCCCTGGTTTTTGGAAGGGTAGTATAATTGCTTCTTTCCATGCTTATGGAAAATACGATAATGTTAGACACGCATTATAAATATAGACAAGTGAAACTAGGGCTTTTTTGAATAAAGTTTTTAAAATGATATTTTGTATTCTATCTCGACCCAGTGTTTTTTAGTAGATTTTATAAAAATCTAACTTTTGTACTTGTCCTCATGACGCAACTTTACAAAAATTTTAACATTTTCTATCTATTTGAGTTAAGTAGGTTCCAAAAATACTATTGGTGAAAAAGTTTATGTATTTATTTGTATGTATTTATATATAAGCGCCGTTCTCCCACGATAGCGTCCACAATTCTGTACCGATCTTATAATGAAATTTTTTTGCATCCTCTTTAGCTAAAGAGCACGGTTCAGTTCGAAGAAAAGCTAAATTGGCCGAAAAGTTTAAAAGTTATTAAAGTCATTTAAAGATTTTTTAATTTTTCAAAAAATTCAACTTTTCTTTATGTATCTTTAAATAACTTTTGATCCTAAAGAGTTAATCTATTTTTGGTGATTGAATCTTTATGTTCATTCGATTTTCTTTAATTTAAACTATGTTGCTTATTCTTTAGATAATTTTTTCTAATACTTTTATGAATTTCAAAATTTTCAGAAAAATAGAAAAAAACATTTTTTTTTACTTTCTCATTCAATAACTTTCAAGTAATACATAATAGTTGAATCTTGTTAATATTTTCATGTAGCTTATCTAATGAGATTCATATTTCAGTAGTATTTTTTTTTTATATTTAACGAAAATTACCTACTTATTTATTGAAATTTAGCAGTTGCATTCGTTTTTCCCCTTTTTAATAAATTCATGTAAATGTTTCAGTTTTAATTCCTGCCGAGTGTCACTTTTAAAATCTCAACATTAAAGTATACATAGAGTATTTTTTTTTAAATTGATAAGCATGAATATAATTGATCTTAGAAGCTTTAGATGCATCTTTAAACGCCACCGCCTAACTTACAGATTAAAATAATTAAATAAAAAATGAAAAATCTACTTCCATTTCGGCTGCCGAATAGCCTTTTTTTAGGTTCAGTTATTTTTTTTAATTTCTTTCTTAATTTCGCTAAGACTATTTGATGTTATTGCCAATATATCCAGTTTAGTTGTTTTAACAATATTGTATGATTTTCTGACCAGCTTTTCTGTTTGATCATTACTCAAGTGTTCTGTAAGATAATGAATATCTTCAGAAACATCAGCAATTGCATCAGCCTTTGATTTATCATCGTATACTAATCCATGAGCAGTATGGAGTGTTAAAATGTTATTTCCTGCGTTTTTTCGCAATTCAATTGCATTCCAGAGGGAATGGTCTTTAATATTTAATGATTTTAATTTTGCCTCGATTTGTTGATTTTTATAATTTTTTATAGATATTCGTACTTCATTAATTAGACTATAACATATTTTTTTATCATAAAACTATTGCGATTACAGATATTTTTTTCGACAAGAATTACGCATTTTTATTTTTGGTACATTTGTTTTTGGTAATTTATCAGCATTGTGTTTAATAGTTTGACTCGGTATTGTTTCATGTATAGTTTGCTGTATTCGTTGTGTAAGTTCTTTCACTGCATTATCAACGTCGCCTTTGGAATGCAGCTTAGCATGAATTATTATATTCTTATTTGGCTTGGATTTAAACAAATCCCACTTTACCTCGTTACCCTTAAGATTTATTTTAGTTTCAAGTGTGTAGTCACATTTATTAATAAAGAACTGTATCGGACTGTGGTCCAAGTCTAGCTCTTTCAATGATTTCAATTTAGTGATAATAACATTTTTGTTTAACGCTATATCTATTGTTGAAGCTAGAGCACTGGTAGTAGGTATTCTTGTTGGGACATCCGGATAATTGATATTAATTGAATTAAATTATAAGTACTTAAATAGTAATATTCTACTTGCATTCGCACGTTTGCAATGCCAAGAGGTATGTTTAGAATTTAGTTCTCCCACAATTAGAACTTTATTATTTAATTTAAAAATACTTGTTAATTCGTTTGTATCAATATTATTTTGTGGAGGTTTATAGCAGGCAACGATTAGTATATTACCTGGAATCTTTATGGCATGTGCCTCAAGCGTCATTGCATTTATTGGGACTTCTGAGTGAGAAATAGATTTTTTAATAAAGATAGCAACACCACTTGCAGTGGTGGTGCTATTACGATCCTTTTGTTAACAGGAGTAGCCCTTAATTTGACAATGCACAGTTGGTATTAATTTGGTTTCATTTAATAGAAATATATTGACATTATGCTCATTAAAGAAATTTAAGATCTCGCTTAATTTATTTATTATACTATTGGCATTCCACGCAACCGGAGATCTGAAGACATTAGATCCGTGACAATTAAATCGCGACAATTGATTCTTGCGACGATTGATCCGCCGTTAAAATATACTCACACACAGATAAATGTGGAAAATTAAGCCCATTTTACGCGTCCCCGTAGATAGTACCATGTGACTATAGGGTTTCTGATCTGCTTGTTGGTGAACATGTGGCCATTGAGGTTGATTCAATATTGCTCGACTTGTCACGTGCTTATTCTGTGATATATTTAGAAACTTTTGGAGGCCCAAAATAAACGGTTTATTTATTGCTTTCATATTGCGGAGATTTCTAGTGTTTTCGACTTTATTAAGATGATCAAGGTAGAGTGGACACATTTTATGGTTTGCTGGGTGCGCTCCTTTAGAGTTGATACATAACGGCGGTGTTTCAGTTTGCTTATTGCACTTTTCTGTTAGATGTGGCTGTAGAAATTTTATACATGTTTGTTTGTTAGAGCATGTAGAATTCATGGCCAAATTGCTGGTAGCGGAAGTACTGAGTGACTTTACGAGCATTTCTATATTTTTCCCATATTATTCGAAAGTTATTAGAATTTTTAGTTTAAGCGCTTTGGACACATTTTCTTGATTCTTCAGTATGACCATATACAATTGAAATTTAATGGCTGGGTCTTGAGTTGCTGATATCTCAAGGGATTTAGTTTTCATTTGTATAACCCTTTTGACTTTTATGTTATTAGCTCGCAATTCTTGTTCGACTTTTGTAGTGCCCGTTTAAGGTAAGCCTCTTATGACTAGGTGTAGTGGTCTGTCTTCTTCGAAGGAGAATGTGTGGTGCGGTAAGTCTAACATTTGTAGGATTTTTCGGACATAAGTGTGATCAGATTTAGTCAACGTGTGTATGCTCATCGCTCTAATATATTTAAAACTCACTGAACTGGAACATTCACTTTTGATTTTGGTTATAAAGACGTTAACATCTTTGAGGATATGATTGATGATGATTGGTGGTACTTTCGTCTTTTTGGTATTTAAATTGGCAGATGTGCTCTTATCCGAGTCTTTCTCGTCATCAGTTTCAGATTAGTGTAGGTTACTTTTTTCTTCTCTTTGTCGTTTAGGTGCCTTCTTTCGTTATTCTGGCTAAGGATCTGATGGTTTATTTGCGTCGCTTTCCATATCACACAATATATATACGATATCACTTAATTAACAGCTTTTTGACTTGATTATTACTTTGCAAGTCAATAATTTTTCAGCGAGTTGTTTCGTTCGAGAGCTGAGCTCAAAGTCCGAACAAAGTTTTTTAGAGCGATATTCTAGAAAGTTCGGCACAGAGTAGTAAGAATCGGTATCTGCGCTCCAATGAAATGGCTGGATTGAGAGTAGAGGGGGTCGAGTTAAGACTTGGCCAATGAGAATTCTAGATTGAG
This sequence comes from Microplitis demolitor, assembly GCF_026212275.2. Classification (NCBI taxonomy): domain Eukaryota; kingdom Metazoa; phylum Arthropoda; class Insecta; order Hymenoptera; family Braconidae; genus Microplitis; species Microplitis demolitor. Next base: position 11,592,796 of record NC_068553.1, read on the forward strand.
GCTGGGGAGGATAAATTTTGCACCTGCAATGCTTTCCATTCCTCGAACAGTTGCAGTCTTTATCCATGGTCCGCGTGATTGTAACGGCTCACTTTTGAACAAACTCATTGCTTATAAATTTTTTTCACGCAGAGCTGTCAAAATTGATGTGTATTGCAGTGAATGATAACAAAGTCTATAGGTATGAAAATTTTACAATCGCCAACAGAAAACCTGACGTCAGCTTTAAATTCCATTACCATTTCGTAGAACTGGTAATCCGAATAAGATACTAACACACGGTAATACTTTTAAATTCGACATGAAGAGGACCAAGTGTATGTATTCGAGTTATATAGGGTAAAAATGAACAAAAATAGTTTGTAGGGACTCACTAATTATTTCCACTTATAGAGGATAAAAATTTCGAGGAACGGAGGTTTTGGGGCTTGTAGGGAAGGGGATGAAACATTTCTTCGAGTTTAGAAGGCTTTCGACTTATCGAGGTTCGACTTTTAGAGTTTCTACTCTATTATTGTTTTTAAATTTTATTATTACTATTATTTATGGTGTTATTATTTTCAGAGATTGAATTATTTTAAAAACCTCGTGAATGCTGTAGGTCACGTGGTCTCGCAAGAGCTAATCACGTCATAGTTACTTTGAGCGAGAGGGGTCATATTATTTGTATCCTAATAGGTTGTTAATTTCAGTATCAAAATATACCAGTCAAATATTATTTCCGATGTAGCTAAGAGTAGAAAGATGTTTAGAACAGCCGTATTTATATCGAATTGTTGATTGAGGAAGGTTTATATTCAGTCACTTGAAGATAACACAGTATTCATTAGTAACCTGTCTGGTATAGTTAGTACGATAGAGTTACTATACGATACATAACGATGTCGATTCGTAAACGGTTACATTTTTAAACAAAGTTTAATTATTGCCAACAGAATTTAAGTCCTAAGTAGTTGTAGACCATGGAAGTTTATTACCGTCATAAGAAATAGCACTCATTCATTGGCTCAAGTACACTTTATATCCAACTATACAGTGGTACAAACTTTCGAAGTAGCAATTTGTTAATCGATAAGGTAGATTTTTAGGAGCAATTTTGTTATAGATACGGATAATAATGAGGACAGAAATTAATTAGTTATTTATAATTTAAATCAGAAGTAATAAATTATTATAACTATCATTGAAAATGTTATTAATTTTTATAACAATTTTCATTTATTTGTAATATTTATGTTTTCATTGAAAAAAAATCTGGGAACTGGTTAGCTCTGAGGGCCAGCCCCAGAACTTCCGGCTGATTTCGAGCCTTAAGAGCTCGAAAATTCCTTTGGTTCCCTTTTTTTTACGATTTTCGAGCTTAAAATGGTTACGTTTTATGTTACAGTATAAAAATTGAGAATCCAAATAATTAATACATAAGCGCTTTTTATATACACTTATCCAAAAAATGAAAGGAACAAGAAAATTTTATAAAATTTTTAGCGATTTTTGGAAGTCTGTATTTTCGTAAAAAATGATCGTATCGAAAAAGTAAAAAAAAAAAAAAAAAAAAAAAAAAAAAAAAAAAAATTACAGCTCAAAATCTCTAGTTTGGAGACCTTCCAGCAAAATAATTTTTTGAGCCACGGTTTTTGCAGAATTATAAGAAATAGGTCGAGACAAAATTTTTCTAAATTTTTTGGTTTTGTTTTTTAGGTCTACGGGGCCGGGAAAATTATTTTCGAAAAAACCAATTCATAGTTCGTTTAGAAAATTGATTCAGCTACAATTTGCCTTTTTTTGTTTCTCTGTACGACAGTTTGCTGCTGAGATATCATCCTTCAAATAAAAAAGGATCCTTTTGTCTTTGATTATCGATATCTCAGCAATTGATGGCCGCACAGTAATTAAAAGGGCAGTTTGAAACACTTGAAAAAATACCTTACAAGCTCCATTTTCGATTCTTCTAAAAACAAATTTTTTTATCCTTAATATCAATATGAAAAACCCACAAAAAATGGTCATTTTCTGGTTTTTTAGTCAACTCATCGCTACTTTGTAAATATTTTTATTTTTGTAATGATTACACAAATTAAGGAACAAAACTTGTTCCTTCAATTGTTTTAAACAACTTTGAGCAATCGGCCATTTTGCCATTATGATATTATTTTATTTTTAAGTATTTATTTAGATTGTAACTGATTTTATAATAGCGTTTTTTTCACACCCAAAGGGTTTATGCGCAAATTTACTCAGCCCGAGATGGATTCGCAAATACACGTGATTTGCGTCATTATTTTGATCGGACCGGAGGGTTCTATCAATCTTTGAGGATTTTTAATACATAACGAATTCAATTATTGCTTTTTCAACGTCTAAGCGGATTTCTGCAATAAGGTTTAGATTGAGATTATTAAAGATCCTCTTATTGACTTTTTGACGCCTAGAGCGGATTCTTGCAATAAGAGTACACGAAATCCCGACGTTCAAATCCTTGTGGATGGCAAGTTTAAATTATCAAAGATAAACTGAGGCCCTGAGCCATGGTGCTCAGGCTTTTTATGAACTTTGTTTTAGTAATTGATGGGGAATTTTTAATTATCGTCATTGGTGGAAGGTGACGAAAGTTTATTAATTATTCGTTAAACTTATTGCAGTTGTCCTCCCACTATTCTTTGTCGCATAAAAAGGTGAAAAAGCTGCCGCTGAGTTTCCGCTCAGTTTTGAAAAGAGGAGCTCTGTTATGATTATTTTTAAAAATTATTGTAATAAAAAAAAATTTATTTGGACATAACATTACACATTAAAAAATTTTGCATTCCGTCAAAAAGCTTAGTGTGACAAATTTTCTTGTTGAATATTTAACACCATTATGTACACATTTAACATTTATTCTGTTAAATCAACACAAAAAAGTGTTAAATATTTAACACTAAGTTTTTTGACGCAATGACGCAAAATTTTTTACTGTGTTCTTACATTTTACTCCTAAGTCGCAACAAAAATATCAATCCTGTTGCTACAAAACATGACCGATTCGTTGCAGCTGCAGAAAAATCCTGTTTTTGCAACATGGCTGCCTCCTCACTGAAAAAAACAAAATTGCTAGCTGCTAGCGATTTTTTCGCTAGCTGCTAATGATTTTCGGTCCGATCATAAGATCTGTAGGGTGAGGGGGGGCAATATCGGCCCCTTAAAATTTTGGATACCTCGAAATATGTGAGGGTAAAATGGGCCCCCAAAATTTTTAAAATGAAAAGGGTTTGGCGTGGAGGGGAGGGGAAAAATGGACCACCGTGGTAAAATTGTCCCCCCGAAATTTTAAATACGAAAAGTGTTCGAGAGGGGGGGGGGTCAGCTGCCTAGACTTCAAAAACCTACGAATATTTTTTAACCAAACGGGTTCCTAAACTTTTTTTAATTAATCAAATAGTAATTCAACAGGAAACTTTGAATAGAGTTATTTTAAAGTAAAAGTCTTCACTATCAACTCTTCTATACTAAATACTTACCGAAAGTTTCAAAACATAAAACAAGCGAGAAACATACATTGAGTTTTGTTAGGGGCCCATTTTATCCGACTTTTCAGAATTTTTCATTTTTTTAGACACAGCAAATTTACACCAAAAACTCAGCAGAAGGAAAAAAAAGTGAAACAAGCTGAAAAACTCACATTACAAAAATTTTGCGGGGACCATTTTGCCTCAGTGTCCCATAATTCGTAAGGTATGGGGACCCAGACTGCTGTACTGAGATTTACAGATGATATTAGACTTGGCATTGATGAGGGAGAGATCACTATTGCAGTATACTTTGACTTTACAAAAGCTTTTGATACTGTTGATCATCTATTACTTACACGCAAACTTTTTAAGCTCGGCTTTTCAATAAACAGTGTCAAATGGTTTTATTTTTATCTTAGTGATCGATCTCAATCTGTGTTCATAAATGCTAATAATAGATCAGAATGGATTAAAATAAATTCGGGTGTTCTTCAGAGCAGTATTCTTGGTCCTCTGCTTTTCTCTATATTTATTAATGATTTGCCACGATGTTTATAGTATTGTTCATACATTTTATATGCCGATGATCTTGTAATATATCTGCGTTGTAAACTTAAAGATATTGATAATTGTATTCGATGGATAAATGATGATATTAAACGTATTGATAACTGGTGTTCCGCAAATAAACTTAGTCTTAATAAGTCTAAAATCGGTAGCACAATTAGCCGAAAAAAGTACTTTAGAAATTACTATTTGAAATTATAACCCGGACTCTAGGTATCAACATAGGGAATTTAAACATTTTAAACAATGAATTTTATAATACGTGCCATAAATTTGTAATGCTTAAGTCACAATTTTAGAAGTTCAAACATAAATTTTTTCTCTACAGGGAATAAATTTTGATATTTATTCAATAATTGTTCACGTTTTATATATATATATATTAAAGAATCACTATTTTTAATGATCGTATTTACTGATCACTTTATTATTATATTACTCGTCGTTTCTCAGTTTATATAGTTTATTTTTAGATAGATTTTTTTAAAAATCTAGGTATTGTATTTGTCCTCATGGTCGATTTTTCAGGGAATTTTGTCATAACCTATCATAACTAGTTGAATAGAGTTCAAAAATACAGTTCGTTGAAAAATTTATATATGTATGTATGAATGTATATATATATATATATATATATATATATATATATATATATATAATATAACCAAGATTTGAGGACACGATTGCGGCAACAATTCTTATCAGATCTTGATAAAATTTTTCACACTTATTCTATAGGCGATTATCACGGTTAAGTTCGAAGATGGGCTAAATTGGTCAATTAGTTTAGAAGTTATGGCAGTTTAAAATTATCACGATTTTTCAAAAAAATTAATTTTTATCCACTTTCATGTTCATATAATTTCAAAAGTAATATTCATCAGCTTCAATTTATGACAAACTTTGTTTTGATCATTTCTTCCAATAATTTGATAGCCTTGAAAATTTTTATAGAATCAAAAAATGATGAAAATATGGTTTTCTTTCCACATTACTTTTGCATGTCCCATTATAATCCAGTTTCGTCAGTTATATTTTATTGTGCACAAAATAACCTCTAAATTTCACAGCTATTTTATATTTTAAACGTATTTCTTTTGTTACTTATGACGTATCAAATGTACCTCTACCCCCTATCATCATCACTGGTCTTGTCATTACAATAGCACCCACCGTTCTTATCGGATCTTAATAAAAATTTTCATACCTATTCTACAGGCGATTACCTTAATTAAGTTTGAAAATGATCTGAATCGTTGGAATAGTTTTTAAATTATGGCTGTTTGAAATATTCATGATTTTTCGTAAAAATCAGTTTTTAATCTCTGTTAAAGCTTATATAACTTTAAAACTAATATTCATAGACGATTTCCGTAAAAAGTATCTGAAAGCTTGTCTAATAAGCTTTAATTTATGACCTTAAACATTATATCTGACCATTTCTTCCAATAATTTGATAGCCTCGAAAATTTTGATGGAATCAAAAATGTTGAAAATATGGATTTTATTTCACAGAACTTAAGTATTTCCCATTATAATCCAATTTCGTCAGTTCTATTTTGTTGTGAACAAAATAACCTTCAAATTTCATAGCTATTTTCTGTTTTAAAAGTATCTCTTTCATTACTAATGATGTTTCAAATGTACCTGTACGCTCTACGATTGACATTTTTACTGTTTTATGATACTTTCAAAGTATTGAAAATTTTTTTTAATATAGAAACGTGCATCTTTTATGGTTTTAAGTCTTAATGACTTATGCACTACACATATAAATCTATTTCCATTAGATTTTTCTTGTCGCTAATAATATAATCTTTTGATTTGTTTACACTGGAAGATAATAGTTTGTTAATAGTCATACCGTTAGGTGATAGTAATCATCTTAAAATTAAATAAACATTGTAGACTATAAATATAGCAATACTTTATTTGCGAAAAGTTTATATTGGTATATTATCTATACAATGTTTTGTCAAATGAATTATCTGAAGTTCACCGAGAAATTTCGTACCATGACTACACACTAACATGTATCATAAGACATTCATGTACGAAATTAACTTATTCGATAGATTAAGTGAGAAATCTACCTTCCATTTCAGCTGCCGAATGGTCTTTTTTTTGTGCAATTGCTTTTTTTTTGGTAATCTAATAATTGTTTCAAAAAATAAATGCTGACTGTAGAATGTTATGAAATTTAAAAAAAAAATCACAGGTAATTGGACAATAAAAAAGGAAAAAACAATCATGCCATTGTTATTCTAGCAACGTTTCGACTCTTTATTGTGTCTTTATCAGGCTCTGAAAGATACATATGTAAATACGACTTGATTTCTATTTTGCTCTGTCAAAATCATTATAAACAAATTGTAAAATTATTATCATAACTAGTACATGAAAGTAGTCAAGTAAAATAATGTATGTGGAAAAGATTTTCATTCCTAACTCATATTTAATTTATTAGTTAATTAAACAAATGTTAAAAAAAGAATTGGTAACGTAACAAACAAATCAAATTCCGTAAATAATAAAATACAATAGACAATTAATATGCGGTTTTTTTTACTAAGACAGCCATGCGGCAACAGCTAACCTTAAACTAATAAAATTACAACAACATAATCTGATTAGACTGTAACATTGTGCGTCGATAAAAAAGATAATTAATTGGGCTACCGGTTGCCATTAAAATTAATAACTATACAAACGATAAATTCAAAAATAATTGTAAGTCAACCACCATTTCGTGTAAAGCTTTAAAATGTCATGTAGTCTTGTGTCCATGATTCCTGCAGAATTAAAGTATGCCATTATATGTAGAACTCAGCCCCTGCGTGTCCGATCTCAGATTAATAATCTTGTTAATCTTGATAAACACCATTTCACAAAAATTCATTTTTGTTCTATTGAATTCATGATGTAATATACTAGCGTTCTCAAAATCAAACTGGTCTCTTATATCATAGTAATGGCTGGCTAGTGCTGTTTTATTTTCTTTGAGTATGTTATGGGCCTTACAATCATATCTGTATTGTCTCAATCTATCTTCAAGCCTTTGTTTTGTTTGGCCTATGTAACAATAACCACAAGAACAAGGCACTTTATAAAAAAGATTGGATTTTTCAAGCTTCGGGACCTTGTCTTTCAGTTGCAAGTAAACACAGTTGACCGTCAATAAATTATAATACGCCAACATACTGAACTTTTCTCTGACACGATTGTCAATGCGTGGAGAAAAATCTTTAAGGAAGTGTAACAGGGTAAATTCGAAATTACCGCGTTCAATTAAGTTCAAAATAAAATCTATTATGTGTACTGTCCGTCATGTGACACTACCACCCAGGGTATTTCGGGTAGGTAGCGACTAGTCGTCCGGAAGTGGAAATTTCCATTGCTCGACCGTCAACCCCACTTAGACTTGAGTAGGAGAGAAAAGACAACCAAAGTCAAGAAGGGAGCGAGCAATTATAAACTGGGACCGAAACGAGAATCGGGCATTAGTGACCGGAACGAACAGACCGAACGGACCTTGTCCAGTTGAGAGTAAAATAGAAATAGATAAGGATTTTAGTGAAAAAATTTAGTAATTGAGTATCGCGAAGGTTAAGCGATTTTTAAAATTATTGTGCGTGTGAGTGTGTGGAAATGCCAAAGGTAGTTGGCCAATTTTAATAAAGAAATTATTGCGGGTCAATTAGTTAAATTAGATTAAGTGAAATATTGCAGGTTAATAAAAATAAGGTTTTAACAGAGGTATAAGGTTATAAGGTTTATATAAGGTATAAGGTTATAAGGTTTATATGAGGTAAAATGTTATAAGGTTTTAATAAAGGTATAATGTTATAAGGTTATATAAGGTATAATGTTATAAGGTTTATAAAGGTTTCAATTGTTAATAGAAAAGTAAATTATTTATAAATTATCCTTCCTCATCCTTCTCTTACAATTAAAGAAATCACACCGACCCTGACGATCTAAGAATCGGTTCTGGGAGACCGTTATCACTTCCAGTGGCGCCCTTAAAAAGGTAATTTAAGGACGACCAGAGTAACAGCATAGCCCTGTTATAGAAGCGTTATGCAATTTTAGAAATTTTAATAAAATTTCTTTAGGCTATTTTCAGCATAATATTTTATCAAACTTCATTAATTTTTATGAAATTTCATCAGGCCATTTTCAGCATAAAATTTTATTAAAAAATTATTTCCCGGGTATACTCAACGAGAGCTTTCTCCGCTTCTGTTAGACTGTGGAAATAAGGTGCTAATTAAATGTTTGCGAATGAAGTACAGATACTATACAAAAGTCAATCCTACAGAACCAACAGGACCGTAAATGAACATCGATAAAGCGTAGGCTTCTTTTATTTGTATTAAATAGTAAGAATAAGGTACTTATTAAGTGGTTGTAGATGAAACACCGGGATTGTAGAAAAATCTATCTTATAAGTCTCATAGAAGTGTAAAAGTCAGTTGACGATCCACATCCTCTGGAATGGTTTTCTTTGCCCTTAATTCGATGTAGTATCAAGGGTCTAGTTATGTGCTCTCAGATCGGCTAGTGGGATCGTAAAAGAATCCATTTAACGCGTATCATAGGAGCGTAAAGGTCAATGTATGATCCTAATACTATGCACGTATTTTTGCCTCAATTCAACTGTGTGAAAAAGGTTCTAATTAATTTCTTGCAAAAAAACTACTGTCATCATAGAAAAACTGAGTTACACACACAAACGCATACACACACGCACACACACACGCGCCTGCGCGTACGCACACATAATTCTGTAAGATTTTTACATTTATTTGCTTAACTATAACTATACCCAATTACATAAAATCATATTCACTCCCCGTGAAGAAACGTGTTCATTTGGCCTGATTTGGTCAGATATGAATTGCTAGATCAGGCCATATGAGGCCTGAACAGAAATTTAGCTATATTTGGCCAGTCCAGGCCATCTACAACTTGAAATGGTGATATAAAGACTGATATTATCCATTTTTTTAATCAGACTAAATATGGCCATACAAGGGTAGATCTAGCCAATTTCCCGATCAGTCGAACATGGTCATCCCTCATTAAAGAAAACGATCCAAATCAATTCGATAAGTGGAAATTTTAATAAGCAATTTGAAATTATTTAAAATGATTCGAAATAAAAAAATCGAATACTTTTAAATCTACATTGAATCTACATCAACAATTAGATTGTATTCAAAAAGACTCGAAAAGTAATTGTCCCTAGTAACACGTGTTTGAGCAAGACTCTGAAGTATCTTTAGCGAGACCCGTCACTGCTAGTGTCTTCTTCTACGTATGTGTCTTTCACAAGATTGTGTATCGAGAAACCTATGTCAAGATTTGAGTATGTCTTGCTCATGATATCATATACAAGAATATTAAAGGTACCTTGAACACGTGCAATGAAACAGTGTCTGACACAGTTCCTGCACTAGTAACTTACAGTAGAGCAAGATCACGTCAAGTAAACCCCTTTCATTTTCCACTTGATCATGGAATTCGAGTTTAAACGTTTTTTCAGGGAGGAGTCCCCATCAACAATTAAACACCAAAACAGCTTTTTGAAATTTTCATTTTAACAACCATTTTTTTTACAATAAAAATTTTGCAGACTTTTAAGGATTTATTGTTTACTATTCATATTTTCGAAACAGTGAAATATCTGGAACTTATTTGTTTATAAACATATTGTTTATTAACATTTAAATGATCAAAGTAAAGTTTTTATGAATTCTCGCTCAAATAATGAAAAAAAATCGGTCTATCGGTTGACCCTGTGGGCCAGCCCCAAAACTTCCTGCTATTTTCGAACTCCTTAAGCTCGAAAATATTGTTGTGACTACATTTTCGAGCTCTTCGAAAATACTTTTGTATGCCATCATTTTAAAAACAAGTTAAATGACATTATACGATGACCGAAAAAGACTATAAAGAGGAAGAGTTGGTATGAATTCAGACACATTTTAGGACATTAAATTTTTATTCATCCGAAAAAAAAATTTTATGTTATTTTTTTTAACTTTTCAGCGCCGATATCTTTTGAACTAATAAACCGATTTTGACGTTTGAGGTAGCAATCTACGCGTTTTTATGAATTCTACAGCATAATGAAATTTTAAATTGATCAGTTCCGCCGTTTCGAAGATATTTGACAAAAACCATTTTTTAACATTTCCTTCTCCAACAATATCTCTCTAACGCATTAACCGATTGAGATAGTTGTGGTGGTGATCGACGCGTTTTATCAAGTTCTAGAGCTGATTAGATTTTGAAGTCGATTGTTCAAGCAGTTTTTGAGAATTAAAGAAAAAACTAAAAAAAAAAAAAAAAAATGTTTTCATAATTCGCTAATATTTTCGAGTCTACTTGATCAAATGATGTGAAATTTTCAGAAAACTTGAAGGCTAACAAGCTCTTTCGATCGCCACCTTAACCATTTAAATCGGTTCATTAGTTAAAAAGTTATAGAGCGTTCACATCGACACACACACACACACACACACACACACACACACACACACACACACACACACACACACACACACACACACACACACACGGACACACGGACACTTGGATATCATTCTGAAAATCGGTAGAATAGCTTCCTAGGATCTTAAAACGACGACATCTGGTGAAATTTCGAGTTTCGCGAATCGGGGTGAAAAAAATAACTTCCCGACTTTTTTGAAAATCGTCAATTTTCTTAGCGGGAAGTTGAATTTTTTTTTGTCCAATTCGCTATTTATTATAGATGAATATTTCGCAAAAAAATTTCACTGCTAGCAATTAATTCAGCTAGCCTTAATTTTTAGCTTCCCGCTAAGAAAATCATCGATTTTTAAAAAATTCGGGAAGTTATTGGTTTCACCCCGATTATTAAAAAACGGGTTTTCTTCATATGTTGACGTTTGAAGGTGCGAGAATGCTATTCAGACATTTTTAGAGCGATGTCTGTGTGTATGTGTGTGTGTGTGTGTCGGGGGGGGGGGTGTGTGGATATAAACCTCTCATATCTTTTTAATGAATAAACCGATTTAGATGGTTCTTGCGGCATTTGAAAGATTTCTTCTGAACTTAGATTTTCGAAAAATTTTAGATCATTTAGTCACATAGACTCTGAGATATTAAAGAAATACAAAGAAATAAAAATTTTTTTTTTTCGTTTTTTTTGGATATTTTGAAAACCGTCGGATCGATCAATTCCAAAAACTAATCAGCTCTAGAACTCGAAGAGCTCGAAAATCTATTTGGGACATTCCACGCCGAATCGGACGGTTTTAAGAATTTTAATTTTTAATTTCCGTCATATTTTTATATTTTTTAGTACTCATCAAAAAACTCATCCTCCTAAATTTTGAGATTTTTTTGATCATTGGTTTAATAGATATAATATTTTCGTAAAAATCGCTCTTTTCATGTTTTTTTCGCTTATAAAATTTTGAAAATTTGTTTAAATAAAAAATACTCAGAAAATAAAAAAGTTTCGTCATTCCATGTACTTTTAGAAAAAAAAAAAAAAAAAAATAATAATAATAATAATTTTTTAGAAAAATTGGTGAGCGTTATTTTTGAGTTTTAAAACTTCAAAGTCGTTTTCTGAAAATCATGCATATTTGGATTTTCCTGAAAATTTGTGTTAACAAATTACTATATATTCCACAACTTTTCAGGTGGTTCCGGTTGTGGGACCTCCGTGGCTACAATTTTTTTATCGACTATTGAAAATTGAAAAAATTTATTTTCCGCTATTAATTATTGTCCGTACCGATTATTGGCACTGTGCACTTGTTTTTCCTAAATACATATTAAAAATTGATTTCAATATTTTTTTATTCTTAGTAGGGATTTAAAAGCAGTAAGCAAAAGTTAATGCTATTTATGAGCAGTTATAATAAATGTTTTGATTTATTGAGAAGCAACTATTCCGAAGCAAAAAAAACATTAGATTTGCTATGTAATTCAGCTATGACCATTACAGGAGATCAAAAAAATCATATTATTATTCGAAAAAGCGACGAAACTGTATTACAAACATTTTTAATTATTTCCGTGTTCTCTTAAAAATTTTATATTAATGATTGTTTTATGAACTAGAATACTCCTTAGTTATTATAGCTCTGTCGCTTTATCGAATAATTATATGATATTTTAGAGCTCCTGTAATGGTCTTGGCTGAATTGTATAGCAAATCTAATGTTTCTTTTGCTTCGAAATAGGTGCTTCTTGGTAAATTTCAACATTTATTATAACTGCTCATAAATAGAAGTAACTTTTGCTTACTGCTTTTAGATCCCTACTAATAAAAAAATATCGAAATCAATTTTTAAAATGTAAGAAAAGCAAGTGCACAGTGTTAAAAATCGGTACAGATAATAATTTATAGCGAAAAAAATTTTTTTTTTTAATTTTCAATAATCGAAAAAAAATAGTAGTCACGGAGGTCTCACGACCGGAACCATCTGAAAAGTTGCAGAATAGATAGTAATTTGTTGATACACATTTTCAGGAAAATCGAAATATGGATGATTTTCAGAAAACGACTTTAAAGTTTTAAAACTCAAAAATAACGCTGAAAAATTTTTCTAAAAAATTATTATTATTATAATTTTTTTTTTCTGAAAGTACATGGAATAACGAAACTTTTTTATTCTTAGAGTTTTTGTATTTGAAATATTTGTCAAAAAGTTATAAGCAAAAAACCATGAAAAGAGCGGTTTTTTTGAAAATTTCATATCTTATGGAACAATGATCAAAAAAATCTCAAAATTTAGGAGTATGATTTTTTTGATGAGTACTAAAAAGTATCAAAAAATAAAAGAAATTAAAAATTAAAATTCTTAAAACCTTCCGATTTGGCGTGGAATGCCCCATTTATACTAATGTTTTCGAGATCTTAGAGCTAGAAAACAACGGGAAGTAACGGGGCTAGCCCACAGGGCCAACCGATGCCCAGATTTTTTTATGAGCGAGCGCCGCGATTAGATAGGACGGCGCGTCCTAGCGCACTGTGAACTCAGCTTTAACTCTAGTCATTTTTTAATAAATAAAAGTATTATTGATAAAGAAACAATTCAATTTTACATTTGCTTTTGTTTATTAAACATAACACAGATAAAAAATAATGAAAATTTTATTTATATATGTATGCAAATATAATTATATGAAAAAATATATATTAGGATGTCCCATATCATATATACGTCAAATGAATGAGAAACAAGTTACAAGTCTTTAAGTGTCAACGAATAATCAAGTTTAAAAAATATTAATTTTTTTAACTTAAATGTCAACGAAAAGTGAACTTCATTTTTTGTTGACATTTAAAGCCTTATAACTTTGTACTTACTCATTTGACGTATATATGATATTGTAAACTTTTTGTAGAAAATTAAATTTTTTACAAAATCGCACTTGTCAATATTTGAACAAAAATTTTTTGATACAATAAAAATGAAAAATAACGAAAAATAATTTAACACTGAGGAAACTATAAGTTGTTGATCTTTGAAGCCCCGTAACTTTTTTCCCGTTTGTTTGACGTGCATAATGCACCAGCACTTTCTTATAAAGAATTTAATTTCCTACAAAATTATATCAGGCGGAATTTGAAAACAAATTTTTTTCATAGTCTTAATAACGAAAAACTAAAATGGAAAATTTTCGCGTGTATTTTAAGTAAGAACGGGGACACTCCTCCTCATTTTTTGAACTATTTTTCAATAAGGCAGAATATCTCGAATGGATTTTATGCTGTCAAGATATCGGTAAAAGTCAGAAGGCGTTCATAGTAACTCTCAAATCTTCAATTTTATAACAACTACAAAAATGAGAAAATAAAAATTTTTTAGACTCAGACCTACAAAATTCTGGTATGATTCAATATATTGACATTCTAATCTTTAAAATCCGAAAGTAAGTATATTTCTTTTATGTTCTTTAAAACCATAAAATTGTCAGTCTAAATTATTTTCGCTTTAAAAGTATAAAAATCCTGCAAGAAAAACCCGACGTTGTTCAAAATTTGTCACACTTTGAATTTTTTTAATGTTCCAAACATGTTCATTTTGAAGTTCCCAATTGTCTCAGTTTCTGAACGTTCACTATCATGATCGTTTTTGCAACGAATTTTCGTGCACGGGCTTTGCAATTTTTGGGTTAATAAAGTGCATGTTCCGTTCTGAAGACCTACATTAAGTTTAATATACAAATTAAAAAAAATTTTTTCAAGTGGTATTATATTTTCACGAGACAACAATAATAAATTTACAATTAAGTCATTCTATACCGAAAAAAAAAAATAATATGAACAATTTATAGAAAAAAGCAAAAAATGAGATTTTTTGTCAATAATTAATAAATTTCAATTATTAATACGAGATTGTTAGAAGCGGAATTTATCATTACTAATTAGTATTTTCATATATTCTCTGCATATTAGTTTATTCATTTTTGTGAATTTAAAATTTCTACAATGAATCTTAAAAAGTTAATAAAAATCTTTGATTTTAAATATAAATTAATAATTTGAGTGTAAAAACTAATTAATTGATGATATACATCATTTAAATCAGTGATATTTATTAAATTAACTGTATAGCAAATTATGAAGTTTGTTCTCTTATGTTTCAAATTTTGATAACAAGAAAAATCTATCTTTTATTAAATTATGGCCTTGTTTCAAAATTATTAGCATATAAATACGAATTTAAAGTAAAAAAATATGTTGCCAACTGATAAATTTTCGAGACGTTTTTTTCCGTTCATATAATTAAATAATTTACCAGTGTTGACGCTATAGTTGTCGAAACACATTGTTTTTACTCTATCAACAATATTCCATTCGTTCAACATCTCAAAAATAAATTCAGATTGATTAAATCCTGTTGCATCGTCAAGTTTTTTTTTTTTTTTTTGCTTAAAGCAGTGGGAAGCTATTCTTCATCCCAATGGACGACAAGACATTCAGCGATATTATGATCATTTTTTAATGCCTCCACAATATCTATTCTAAATTTATTACGAGCATTAAAACGGTTGAATTCTTTAGATTAAACTCATCGATATATAATCCAAGACTGCCGAGTACCAAAACGATTATGTACATTGCTTGCTCATAGCTGATTTGTATGCGATATAATGTGGAAGCAAGGTCTGGTGTCATAGTATTTATTTTTTTAGTCTTAGCTGGAGGACTCTCGTCCTCATAATCAGAACGAGCACGCTTGAAATCATTACATTTTGTCGATTGACTGCTGGTAATATGGTTCAACCATGATATCTCTCCAGACAAAATCTCCCCGACAAAATCTCTTCAGGACGAAATCTCTTTAGGACAAAAACTCACCAGAACGAAATCTGCTGGACACGCTCTCTATAAATAAGATCTTATAATAATCTGTGTAATTACAATGATTTCTACACTTACGACTGGAATCGTATTCTGGTTTTTTTTTCACATTTTATGTGTATATCATAAAGATATAGAATATGCTCCACATACATGTATTTTATCCTGAAGAGATTTTGTCATAGAGAGATTTTGTAACAGGAAGATTTTTTGGGGGAGATTTTATCCGGGTAGATAAAGTCGTGTTACCGGCAATATCTGATATCGAAGTCTGTGATAATTTTTGACTTAACTCTATGGATGTCTTCCGGTAACCCATTTTCAATTGGTGCAGATTTATAATTCCTATTACTTTCACGACATTCTGTAAGATATTTACGCAAATGATCTGGCAAAATTTCAATTTCATTGCGTTTATTAGTATCTGTAAAATAAGCGAATAAAATAAATGGATCTGGTTTAGGCGTAAGGAATTTAAACAATTAAAAATTACACAGTTTTTATCAATAAATAAATTAGTTATTCATTTACACTATTTACACTTAGAATTGAAAAAACTTAACTATTCAAACGAATGCGACTAAATAATTACGTGATATCAAATGCAAACTCAAGAAAAGAATCACGTATAATAAATTGACACGTGGTCAATAGTGGTTATCAATGCAGTTATTATTTATAAAATAATTATACGCGACAATCAATTAATTTACTCTCAGTAAATAGCAGCCTTAATATACTGACTAAATCTTGAGAGAAATTAGCGTAGCGGTTTAGATTTATATCACACAAGAATAATTAGCAAAGCGGTTTGAGAACACGAGGTTATTAGTAACAAAATACGTTGGAGAATAATTAATACTGGAAGCGTCGTTGAGTCGTCGTGAACGCTCGGGATTGACGTGCACGAATTATTTGATTGGCTGGCTTGTAGCGGGTTCTCATGGCGTCTTGATACGGCTATGAGCTAGAAATTGTGTGTCTCGGGCCCAGACAGCGAGTGAGCCGGCACTATTCTGACTTGCACTCAGTAGCGAGTTCAGCAGCTCCCCGACTTAGCGAAAATGCACGAAGCTGATTTAAATTAATCAAGCTCGTGACTAAACAAGTATCAGATAATTAATCTAATTTTTTATTGAAACTTTTTATTTTTTTTTTTTTTGTTTTATTGAGTCGGTGATTTTTTTTTTTGTTGCGATTCACTTTTAATTCTTTATATAAGTCGGTAATTTATTTTTATTCAGTTTAGTCGACTCGAATTTTCCGTCATAATTTAAGTATTTTTTAACTGTATGAATGAATTATTTTAATATACTATGTAAATAAACAATGTTGTTGATTTTTAATTATTTATCTGAAGAAAATTTGGTGGCATGAAAATGTTTCCTATATTTATTATTGTTTACTTATTATTTAAAATTATAAATTTCCTGAAAATTAAATTGAATTGATAATCTAAATTAAATAAATGAGTTACAAGGATAGATGGGATAAGATAGGGATAAATTTAATGAAACTCGTAGTTTTGTGTGTAACAAAATGAAGAATATATTTTTTCTCAAAAAAAAAAAAAAAAAATAGGGAAAGCACGACGGCATAAAACCCTTAGAAAAAAAATTACAAAGAGAGATAGTAAGAAGATTGAGGTAATAATAATGATGGTAACTCGTTGAACGGTTGGCACAAGATATTGAATATATGGATGTGTGTGTGTGTGTGTGTGTGTGTGTGTGTAGACGTATATTGTACACGTGAGAACATATAAAGTTAAATATTACACGATGTTGGATCGTCGTAATTATGCTCGAGATTAGATCGTAATAATGGTAAGAGTCTATACCCGTCGGTATAGAAAGAATCGAGAGTCTAATTATCCACTGAGAGATAATTAGGTAGCATGTTGTACGAGTGTATGAAGAATTCTTCGAAAGATTCGTTCAATATCCAAGAGTTGATCATTAGAACTTGTTGAGTCAAGTGTTTATATGATTGGATGCGCAGAGGCAAATTTACCGATCGATCGGGTAGATTATGCTATTTGAATCGCTTGAAATAATGAAATAGTGAAATTCAATCAGAGATGCTGAATCTTGAGATTAATTGTACCGAGACAATATGATGTGACTGGACAGTGATTTGAATTATTTGTGAATATTATAACAGAAGGATTAACCTCGTCAAGTCTGGTCACACCTTAGTATTACAGTCAAGTATATGGGCGCCACTGAAAGATGGACTCGGCTTTTCAGAACCGGGAATTAATAAATTTTATTGTAATTAAATTAATCGATCAGGGTCATTCGTAATAATTTGTGAGAGAAGAGAGGAATAATGAATAGGGTGAAACAAGTTTAGATAAAAATTAATTTTAATTATTACAGCACCTTGCTTTTTCCTTTTATTTTCCCTTTTACTTCTGACAATTAATATTCCCTTATGACAAAATAATTCTCTTATGGCAAACTAATTCTTTATGGCAAACTATTTTTTAAGCGTCTTCCGGACGTTTTCACACTCACACACACGTTAAAAGACCGTCCACGGGTCGTTAACCTCACTAATTTGTCTGTTGGGGACATTGACCTTTAATAACCAATTAATATCGACGTTAATCAAGTTTTACATTTAAAAGGATCCTCTGGATAGATTCTTCATCAAACTTAATATTTTGTCCACCGGACCTAAATCACAGACAAAGTTTATTTAACTTAACACTAAATTGACTCTACTTTAACTTTACTTGCTTTGTACTATCAATATCATCACTATTTTTTCCTCAAAATTTGATGACTCTACATTAAACTCTATTTTTATTCTGTATTATCAATATTATCACTATCTTTTTCTCAAAATCTCTGTCACGTAACTATTTAATTTATTTATTATTAATTAGTTTGTAAGGTTGAAAATTTTATATCAAGTTTGAATTCAAATCCTTACGCGGGTATTCCACCATTACGCCGGCGTTGAGACAGCAGTCTACTCGCAAACTAACGCATGCGTGCAGCGATTGTGTAAGAACATGTGTTAATTAATTTTAATTTAAAATTTAAAAATATAAATCGATAATATTTATTAGTTTTAAGTTTATATTTATGATTTTGAGATATTCGGGCTGCATAATCCACTATGACATTATGCCCCAACAAATGTTCAATATTTTATTTTGATAAAATTTAACAGTCGAGTATCGATGTATTGGAAAACATTGACTGTAGGGTAGGGGGAAAATTAATATTTTCCCGACACTATTGACGCTGATTTAATGATTTAGAAGTAATTATTATTTAATTTACTATATAGTTCAAAAATATTAATTTTGCATGAATAAATATTAGGTATGTTGATGTAATTATATATGTATCATTCAGGCGGGAGAAAGGCATTTTTATGATTTATTCATTTAATTTAAATCGAGACCCAGGGCCACATAATAATAATTAAGGGCGATCGTCACGTCCTATGGGTGACCAACAGGTGGATGGGGAAAAAACTAATGAGATAGATACGGAGACACGTTGTGGGTAGACGCTGTCGTATTGCTAAGTTTTACTTATGCGTTGTTGATACGTTTTGTTTGTTTTAATTAAGAAGTCGATTAAATTGTAAGATTCACCGGGTGAATATCCCTGGGATTTAATTATTTATTGGCTGGAAGCATCCAAGAGTAAGTACTTTGTAATTCTTTCATCACATTTTCACTTGCTAGCCCCTGGTAGTTGTTGGTCGCCACGGTAGAAAAATTCACGTTTGTGAATTGCACACAGATGAATATTAGTAATTAATTCAATAATTATTCGGAATAATATGTTTTAATTACTATATGATCAATTAAAAATTAATATCCTTATGCTCTTCAAAATCTAAATCTATGCATACATTAATACGCTAAATTTTGCGCTACAACTTCGTTCTCTATCTTTAGCCTCCAGGCTCAATACTAACAGGGCGCCAGGTAATTTTTATCACTAGAATCACCAAACTAGTAAATCTTAAGAATTAGATAATTTTTGATCTATGCAACTATCTCAAAACCACGCATAAATAAAAAAAACTAAAACTATTCTTAACAAAATGCTCAGAACTTATAATCAAAAACCAAAACAGAGACTGGAAAACTAAAAAACAGAGTTACAGTATGCCATGGTGTCGCTCAGTGTGTAGGCTTATAGAGAGAGCGAGAGTGTGGTCCGGGTTACATCATTCCAAATTCATGAAGATTATTAGTGGATTTGCACTTTTTATTTAACAACAATAATCTCAAATCTCTATTTAATAATTAACAAAATACTGTAGCATCGTACAGATAATCCTTCTTTATAATAAAATACTGAATCTAACAATAATAAAATAAATCTTAACAAAAGATAAATTGACCTCTAAATAATACATATCGATACATTATAAATAAATTAATTAATTACTGGAGCTAAATAACAATCAACTAATATTCAGTAAATTAGAACAATAAATTATAAAACCGATATCCTAGAACATTTTCTTTAACAAAACTAGTAAAACTAACGTACATGTGTCTAATATTGACGTCAATTAGACAACAATTGGTTTAATAATTAAACATATTTCTTATAATTCTTTTATAAAATAATATTAACAATAAATCTTGAACATAACTCTAACTGGAACAATATTCTCATAATTCTCTCAGTTGTTTTAAATAATACTTCTGTAACAATAATCTTAATCTGTAGCTTTCCGCAATGCCATAATACTGTAGCGCTATTACTGGACACGTCTGCTCGCTTCGAACGACCAGAGCTGAATGCTCACGTCCGTACTCTTCGAAGGTTTCCCTTCGACTCCTTTTCCTAATAATCATAATCCAAAACCTCGAACTAAATCTTATCGTTATCTATAACTGACGTCTATATTCTAAATCCATAAATCAATTCCCCAACACTACTATGTTGGTAACTGGAGGTTCAAGTCCTCACCAATCGTACTCTCTAAACCTGCCTTTGAGTATGGATATCCTTGGTAGTTGCTCTCCTGGAACAGACTCCAGCTGGGATTGTAAAACTTAAAACTAAGTGACCCATGACTTCTTCAGCTGTACAAGTGGTGATAGCTTGTCCTCTGAGGCCTGTCACACTAAAACAATTACAAATGACCAAACGGCTTCCACAACAGCAATGGTCACAAAATTACTGTTGAGGTCTGCTAAACCAAAACTCAAACTGATTCCATTCTGCATACATCAAATTCCTTATACACCGGAGCGCTAGCATTTCAGCTAGACCTCTGCAATCTACCAAGAAGTCTCATAGGGATAGAACCAGGTTCTATCATCAGATGATACCGGGTGACTAATTCGAGTCCCGCTCCACGGTAACACTGACTTCTCCACATACTCAAAATTCCAAAACTGTAAACCAAAACTCAAACTTTATCATTTTCCATACTTCAATCTCAAACAATATTCCATATTCAATTTCCATAATTCTGATTTTAAATCTTTACGGTAATTTTTCTCAACAAAACCCATAATTATAGCTGAACTTGACTCCATATTAAATTCTGAACCTATAACTTAAATGAAAAATCTGTATCCAAAATCGTTGATACCTGTACGCTATATTCTAAGTCTTGAGTTACTATTCTCGTAAATACAATAAAATCAGTTGGTGTTTGTGACGTTCACTTTGATTTGACCCCTATACGAAAAATAACGTCACGATATTTATATATATATATATATATATATATATATATATATATATATATATATATATATTGTAACGGGTTTTTCACCACCGGGGTGAAGTCTAAATTCACTTAGGATTTTGGCAACCTTGTTCAAAAGTTAAAAGTAGGGCACCAGGTGGTTTTATAATCACCAATTAACAATTGTTGAAATGTTGGCTCAGGGTGGCGGATCGGGGAAAAGTCAGGCACTTAAGATTACCATAAAATAACTGTTCAGAATGAACAATATAATGAATCGTATATTGAACAAAAGAAATAATTGATCAGTATCACAAATAAAAATTATCGGTTACAAAGCAACATATACTTTGCCGGTTTCGGCTTGACTCGATATAAATAAAAAACAAATTTTTTGTAGAAATCGTAATTGATCGAACCACAAAATCAGTTTGTATTAGAAAGAAAACAGTCGTTCTACGAGATAAAAAAAAATTTTATTTTATTGTCCGGAGACACACATATACTGTAAGTATCACCGGAAAACTTAAAGAGTGATGTCAGAATATCGTATATAGTAAGACTCAACTGGCGAAACGAAGAAGACACAGATAATCCGTAATTCTCAGAATTGCACGATGAAATAAAATAAAATATAAGATAATATTTTATTTTAGAAACGCGTGAAATTGCACTATCATAAATTATTATTTGTAATTAATTATTTAATTAAAAATTATTACACGACCACGGTTCACTTATTCAATACTGATCTCACTAGTGCACTTTGTTCAAATTCGTGCCGAGGCTTCGGCTTCTTTACTCAAGGCGGTTTATTGTTCACTTGGAATTTATTTGTCGCGATAAATTGTTCGTTGTTCATTCGGGTTGTTCTTAACGGCGTAAATCGAATTGTTCAATAGTCGAGGTCGAAATTGGTCGTTGGTCGGAGTCAAATTGTTCAAATACAAAAACTCGGCTGTTCAGTACGGCGTCTATCCCGAATCTCTCGTTTCAATTCATGCAGTCGATCGATTGCTCAGTCGAAGTCGAAATTGTTGATTCTAGAAGTCACTAGAATTTGCTCATCGGGTAACTATTTATTATTTCAAATAATTTTAAACCATGAGTCGATGTCGAATTTTTCATCATGTTACAATATAATAAATATATATAAATATATATATATATATATATATATATATATATATATTGAGACAATGCGAATTGTCTTCGTCGTCCTCAGCCTTGCGATTCCCGATTTTCTACGTCTCGTTGCCGCCTGAATTTAGTACGTCATGGTGCCATGGTTACATGACTTATTTTTCACGTCGACGCATGTCCGTAAGGGTGAAGTGGGGCAGAGTTCAGAGGCGAGTCCCAGGCCCTCAATTATCGGTCAATCACTTCGATCCTGGATCAACTAGCGCTCAGACGTGTTATCTAGTATCAATTTGCGTTACTTATATTATAATATTTTCTATTAATATTCCTGGCAATTAACTTGCAATATTATTTGATTAATTCTTATAAATCGTCATAATTATATCAAGGAAATTTTATTAAATTATTACTATAGTACGTTACCGGCGATTCACTCGCGATATTAAATATTATAACATTAAAGAATAATTTCTGTGTAAAACTGCGTCATTCCACGTGAAGAGATATTGTATATTCAGCATCTACGAGGATTTTCTATACATTGTTAATTGCGAAGCATTTATTGTAAGTAACTGAATTTTATTATAATTGGCAATAAAACTTACATTTTTCTAATTAATTCCTTTCTCTCTATCTTTTACTCATATCATTCATTATTCTATATTATTGGTAAGAATTATTCAGCCGTCTATTAAGAATATTATTAATTAAGTAAGAACTTATAAATCTATTCATTATAAAAAATCTATTGATAAATAATAAGCTGTGAGGTAAGTTGATAAATTTTACATACGTCGCCGAGTTTGGATAAGTGCGGGTCTTTGTTTTGCAAGAACCCTAGCCCACTGCTCTATCCAAGTAAAATAAAATTTGTTAGGGGCCAGCCAAAGCCAGGGTTCAACCCGCGAATTCCGGTAGCTGCTGGTTAAAATCGCGAAGACAAAAAGCAATTTGTCTCAAAATAAATATATCTAACACATGTTTTGAGACACAAATTTAGTTTTCTTTTTCTTACGCTATTCAACGTTCTAAGCACCCTACAAAAAAATTTTTGTTTATAGAGCAATATTTTCAAAAATAGACTCCAAAGTATGCGTTGAATTTATCGTATGCTTTGGGGACAAGTCCTCAAATTATACGTTAAATTAAAAGCATGCTTTAGGGTCTTGCAAAGTTTATACGATTTTGAGTTGATGATATATATCACTCTAGAGACCCTAAAGTATGCATTAACTTTATTGTATACTTTGGGGACAGTCCTCAAATTATACGTTAAATCAAAAGCATACTTTGGGGTCTTGCAAAGTTAGTACGATTTTGAGTTGTTGACTACTTTTGTTTTTTTCATGGAATAGGTTTTATATTTCAAAATACCTTAAAAACCATCAAGGATTCATGATGTCACCCATTAGTAACCCATAATATTTCTCAAACACATTCCATACTTTACGCACACGGAGAGAAAATTCCACTAAAATTTACGATATTAACATCGTAATCGTGAACTATACTTTTATTAGCATCAACTTTCAATTGTCTCATTTCAAAATTTACTATGCAAGTTACTTTTTTTCCCATTTATCATTGCCATTTTAATAGTATTTTCAAGTAAAAAATTATTTAAACAATTGCAATGTTAACATTGTAAAAAAAAAATAAAATAAAAATTACAATTCAAAAACTTCATTTATTCCTATATTCATCTTTCTCTTTACTTTCGAACATAATAAGTATTACAGTGCTGCCTCTATTATAATACGATTTAAGTCATAAACATCACGATGTTACATAGTAATTTTTAAATAATAACCGTGCCCATCGTATGAGGCGCTGTTGTGACTTATGACAATTTTTTTTTTTATATCGTTTATTACGATCTCAAAAACTAACTTAACTTATAGGCACTTCTGTAGCTTAATAGTCCAAAGCACCGGTCAGTTCACATACGAAAGGTCTCCTGTTCGAATCCAACAGCGGAACGATTGTTTTTTTATACTTCCATTTTAAATTTCTTTTACTTCAAATATTACGATGTTCACATCGAAATTCATACGAGAGAGCTTGAGACTTTGTGTTATTCTTCTGAAGTATTATTTCTTAAATGAAATTTTGAATTTTTTTTAGCAATTCATTCTCCAACAATATCTCTCAAAATTGATTTAAAAATTTTCAGAAATGTTGACGACCAACACGCTTTTTCGATTGTTGCAAGAACCGTTTCTATTGGTTAATTTGTTAAAAAGTAAAAGTGAAATCACACACTTACACACACACACACACTTACACACACACACACACACACACCCACACACACACACACACACACACACACACACACACACACACACACACACACACACACACACACACCATTCTAAAGATGGTCAGAATAGCTTCCTCGAACCTCAAAACGTCGGCATCTGATGAAAACTCGGATTTCGAAAATCGGATCAAAATCAATAACTTTCAGCAAGAAATAAAATTTTTTTCATGGTACTAAAATGTAAAAGTATCATTACTTAGGAAAGGTCAAACGGTAATGGGATTAATATTTTTTTGGTATAAACTAATTTAGATGGTTTTTGTAGCAATCGAAAGAGCATATCAGTTGGCAACTTATATTGAGAATTTCAAATAATTCTATCAGATAGAAGCTGATAAAATCAAAAAATATTTAAAACAGATTTTTTTTTTAGATTTTTTGCATTTTTTCAGAAACAACTTGGTAAATCAATTCCAAAACTTAATCAGCTCTAGAACTTAATAACACACGTCGATTACCACATAATTTTCGCAGTCGGTTAATTCATTCAAAATACATAATTTTTGTCACATTTCAGAGTCTTACTTGTTTTCAGAGAAACTCTTTGATAGGTCTCTGAATTAAATTTTTAAGCTGAGTATAAGCTCTCATTTTTGTTTAGGGAAATTGTACTTGGTACATTAATTTATCTTTAAAAAATCGATTTTCTGGTCGCGAGTAATCATAAATTTACCATGTTAAACATGGTTTGAAAACTAAAAAAATGATTAGCAAGAAAAATAATATAAACTAAAGCGTGTCGAAAAATAAACATTTTTTTTAACTTCCCGCTGAAAGAATCGACGATTTTCCGTAATTTTGACAAGATATTGTTTTCATCCCGATTTTTAAAAATCAGGTTTTCATCATATGTTGACGTTTAAAGATGCTTAGAAGCTATTCCGACATTTTCAGAGAGATGTCCATGTGTATTGTGTATGTCGCGTATGTGACTGTGTTCATGGCTCTGTGTGTGTGTGTGTGTGTGTGTGTGTGTGTGTGTGTGTGTGTGTGTGTGTGTGTGTGTGTGTGTGTGTGTGTGTGTGTGTGTGTGTACACCTCTCATATCTGTCCAATAAATGAACCGATTTAGACAGTACTTACGACATTCTAAAGCTTTCTTCTAAACTTAGATTTCTAGAAAATTTTAGATCATTAAATCAAATAGACAGATATTTACAAAATACTAAAAAAAAACATTTTTTTTCTTTTTTTTTGGAATATTTTGGAAACTGTCGGATTGATCAATTCCAAAATTTAATCAGCTCTAGAACTCGATAAAAGCTTTCAATTACTACGAAGAACGTCTCAATCAGATGATCCGTATGAAAGATATCATCGACAAAACACTAAAAAAAATCGCTTTTCAGAGTGAGTGTGTGGGTGGGTGTGTGTGTATGTGTGTGTAGATATAAACAATCTTTAACTTTTAAACCAATGAACCGCTTTGGATGTTCAAGGCGCCACTCGAAAGAGCTTGTTAGCCATCAAGTTTTCCAAAAATTTCAGATCGTTTGATTAAGTAGATTCGAAAATATTTGTGAATTATGGAGAAAAAAAAAATGTTTATTTTTTAGCTATTTCTTATTTGTCAGAAACGGCTTAAACAATCAACTTTAGAATCTAATCAGCTCTAGAATTAAATAAAACACACCAATTGCTTCCTTAAACCTCAAAATCGGTTAAGTAGTTTAAAAGTTGTCGGCTTTGAAATGTTAAAAAAAATAACATTTTATGTTATTTTATCTAAATAAATCATAGTATAAAGTACTAAAATGTGACTGAGATTATAGCGACTCTTTTTTTTATGATTTCTTCCGATCATCATATAATGTCATCTAACTTGTTCTTTAGTATAAATCATATTGTCAACAAAAAAATTAAAAAAACACAGTTTTTAATATTTTTCTCGGATATTTTATATATTATTGCTCTGACCTAAGCCAAAACTCATTTCAATTTTGATTTTGATCACTGACAGTGATTTCTGCCTGAATACATTTATTTCATTGAACATAATCGGGAATAACAATTTAAAAACCACTTCTTTATTAATGATTTTAGATTTTTAATTTTTTAAACTTTAGCATAAAACATAAATTGTTAGAGTTTGGGAAGCTTATAAAAAAGCAATAGCATGTAATACCATTTTCGAGCTCCAAGAGCTTGAAAATACATTCACACTGATGTTTTCGAGCAACTTGAGCTTGAAAACGGCAGGAAGTTATGGGGCTGGCCCACAGGGCCGACCGACGCCCAGATTTTTTTTTTTCGTTCTTCAAGAATATTTCGGTAACTATCGAATTGACAAATTCTATATTCTACTCAGCTTTAGAATTCAATAAAAGATGTCAATTGCCATATTGAAGGTCAAAATTGATCAACTAGCTCAAAAGATATCGGCGTCGAAAAGTTAAAACAACAAGATTTTATGTGATTTTTTCAAATAAATTATAATACAATGGTACCCTAGCAGACCGAATTTACCAAAAATTTACTGTATTTGTGCCGTAAATCTTCCGTAGAATACAGTAAACTACCGTCAAATTCGGGCAGATTCACCGTAAGTTACGGTAAATGGGTGAGTTACGGTGGGTTTACTATAAATCACGTTGGGTTTATCATAAATCTGCGTGGTTTACCGTAAATCATGGTGGATTTTCCGTAAATAATGGTGGGTTGACCGTACATTCACCGTAAAAATTCGGATGGATTACCGAATTACTGTAATTATGGCGGATTACCGTACGTTCCGGTAAAACCACCGTAAATTACCCTAACCCCACTGTAAAGTACGGTAAACTCACTGTAAATTGGTATGTTACGGTGCATTACCGTAATTTAGGTCCATTAGGGTACTAAAATGTATTCAAAATCATACCGACTTTTCGTCTTTATAATGGTCTCTTTTCATCGCCGTGTAATGGGAGCTAACTCATTTCCCAGTTTAAATAATATTATCGACCAAAAAATTGAAAAAACACAGTTTTCAAATTTGGAATTTTTTATCTCGACAATGCGTCACATTGTACAGATGAGCTTAGCATATATTTTTGTAGGAAATTTAAAGTTGTTCAAAAAACGTCTTTTATCATTTTTTTGATAAATCCATCTGTTCAAAAGTTATCGAAGCTCGAATTCGAATTAGAGTAAATTAAGATATCTGTTCACTTTTCCGGCGAAACTATTAGACTTTCCACAAAATATTATAGGATCTTTTTTGTTGATAATTTGATTTTCTACAAATTATAATCAGTAAAGTTTTTACGAATTTCACATTGTTTTCTAGTTATTTTTATTTTAATTTCAAGCTCTTAAAAACCTAGTATTCTAATCGATTTCAAGAGCTCGACATGAAAATGAAAATAACTAGAAAACAATTCAGAATTTGAAAAAACTTCACCGATAATACTTTGTAGAGAGTAAAATTGTCAACGAAAAAGACCCCACAACATTGTGTGATAAGTTTGATAGTTTCGCCGGAAAAGTAAAAAGATCTCCAACTTTACTTCAAGCTCTAATAACTTTTGAGCATATGAATTCATCAAAAAATGATGAGACGTTTTTAGTAGAGCGTTCGATTCACTACAAAAATATATATTGGTCTATCTGATCTATTGATTTGTTAGCAAGTTAAAAAACACCCAAATTAAAAAAAAACCGATTTCCCGTGATATTTAAATGGGAAATCGAATTTTTGAATGAGCTAGGTCTGTAATCGACAAAGAATCGTTATTGCTCGCGCGAAAATATTTTTTTGTTTTGAACTACGGTTTTCTCCATATGCACTTAAAAAAAAAATGTTGCTTCTAAATGACGCACCCTAATATGTATAGATTAGGGTGTTTCAAAAAAATTGTTTTTTTCTATGGTGTCCAACAATTGAAAGTATACCGGAAAATAAAAATTTTGGTACCAATTCAAGCTCTTAATAATAATATTAAGGTTGGCTTCAATCTGTTTTTTTTTTATTTTTGGTTTCTATAATATAGGAAAAATTTTTTTTTTTTTTTTAGAATTTTTTAGCTTACAAATAGATTGACGCATATTTACGTGCAATAAGTATTTCAATAGGAAATCGAACGCTCTACAACAAATGTTTTGTATCATTTTTTGATAAATCTATCTGTTCGAAAGTTATTTGAGCTTGAAGTTAAATTTATAGTAAACTCTGAGATCTTTCGACTTTTCTGGAAAAACTATCAGACTTCTCACAGAATGTAATAAGAACTTTTTTGCAGGTAATTGTATTTTTGGCGAAGTATTCACGAATGAAGATATTCGAAATTCCACATTGTTTTTAAGTTATTTTCATTTCAATATCAAGCTTTCAAAAAAACTTTTCTGATTGATTTTAAGAGCTTGACATTGAAATGAAAATAACTCGAAATCAATGCAAAATTTTGATAATTTTATTCGTAATAATTTATGCGGAATGGAATTGCCTACAAAAAATTTTTATAATATTTCGTGATAAGACTAATAGTTTCCCCGGAAAAGTAAAAAGATCTCAAAATTTTATTTGGGGTTCTAACAATAATCCATCGATGCCATACCTGGAAATTAAATAACAAATTAATGTTAGGACTTTTTCAGCAACGATTGTTCATAGAAACAAATAGGAAAAATAATTTTTTAATAATTAAATTAATCCTGTAGGATTTCCAGAACGTAACAATACAATAATTACAATAGTTGCCGGAGTGAAGGGAACAAAATTTTTTGATCGTAAAGCACTCTCTGCTCCGCATCATGATCCGTGAAAGATGTCCCTACTTCATACACTTAGTAAACCTAACTGCCTATTATGTTTTAGTTGACGACTTTCTTCAAATCATACACAGAAAAACCAGTTAACTTGAATCAACTAAAATATTCTTCATTCAAGAAATTATTTTTGATTGATTCGAAAAATAAAAATTTACTTGAACCAAGTAACAATTATCTCCAAATTATTATCTTGAATCAAAAATTTTTTCCCCATGTCAACCTATTTTTACGCTTAAATCAAAAAATTTTCACTTTTTTCAAGAGTTTATATTACTTAAAGCAAGAGATATTTTTTTTTAAGTAAGATACATTATTTTTAACTTTCTGCTTAGAAAATCGAAGATTTTCAAAAATTTCAGGAAGTTATTGTTTTCACCCCGATTTTCGAAAATCGAGTTTTCATCAAATGTCTACGTTTTGAGGTCCTTGGAAACTATTCTATTTTCAGGATGATGTTCGAGTAGCTGTGTGTGTGTGTGGGGGGGTCATGTGTGTGTATGTATGCATGCAAGTGTGTGTGTGTATGTGTGTGAATGGTCTATAACTTTTTAACTAATGAATCGATTTGGATGGTTAAGGTGGCAATCGAAAAAGCCTGTTGGCCATCAACTTTCCTGAAAATTTCAGATCATTTGATCAAGTAGACTCGAAAATATTGGTGAATTACGAAAAAAAAAAATTTTTTGTTTTTTTAGTTATTTATTGATTTCTCGGAAACAAATTGAACGATTGACGTCAAAATCTAATCAGAACTTAACCATCTCAATCGGTTAATTTGTTCGAGAGATATCGTCGGAGAAAGAAATGGTAAAAAACGGTTTTTTTCAAATATCTTTATGACGGCTGACTCAATCGCTTTTAAATTCAAATCAGCTCTAGAATCCAATAAAACGCGCCTATTGCCACCTCAAACGTCGAAATTGGTTAATTGGTTTGAAAGATATCGGCGTTGAAAAGTTAAAAAAATAACATTCTATGTTTTTTTTTTCCAAATAAATAAAAATGTATTACAATACATTTTTATTTATTCAGACACATGTACTGAAATGTGTCTGAAATCATACAAACATTTTCTCTTTATGGTTTCTTTTGATCATCATATAATGCCATCAAACTTGTTCTTTAGTTTAAACCATATCATCAACGAAAAAATCGAAAAAACACTGTTTTTAATGATTTTGTCGGATATTTGATATATTATTGCTCTGATCTAAGCCAAAACTAATTTAAATCTTGATTTCGATCACTAACATTGATTTCTGCCTCAATAAATCTATTTTATTGAACATAATCGGAAATTAAACTTTAAAAACCGCTTGTTCATTAATGATTTTCGATTCTTAAACTTTTAATCTTTAGCATAAGACGTAACTTGTTCGAGTTTGAAAAGCTCATAAAAAAACAATCGCATGCAATAAGATTTTCGAGTTCGAAGAGGTCAAACATACAGTCACATTAATATTTTCGAGCTCAAGAAGCTCCTTGAGCTCGAAAACAGCGGAAAGTTTTGGGACTGGCCCGCAGGGTCAACCGACACCCGGATTTTTTTGTATTAAAATTGCATTTTTTTTGCTTAAAGAAAATTAAATTACTAGGCAGCAGCAGCGAGAGTAGTTCAGTGCTCGCTAAAAGATTTCTCTCAGCCACCTGTATTGTCCCTGTTAAGAAAGATATTCTAGAATTGCTTTATTCCAAACTTGCAAGCAATTTTGACACGAGTACTCCTCTGTCATTTGACAGAGTGACAAGTACTTTTTTGGATTGTACTAGAGTATATCCTATAGTACACCATGACCTTAATATTTACTAATAATTGTTACTTGAGTAATTTTTCTCGGAATAAAAAAAAAAAAAAAATAAATAGGGTTCAGAAAAAAAAAAAAGAATCTACACGTCAACCTTTCGGAGTGAGAATACATTTCTGACTGAGAAAATTTTTCTTTTTTATTAAAGAATCAAACTTTTGGAGCAAGAAATTTTTTACGTGGCCAAAGCAACATTTATTTTCACTTTAGCAATTTATTTTTTGGAGCAAGACAATTTTTTTTTTTTTTTGGAGCAAGAAGTAGTTTCTTCGTCTTAGCAAATTTTTTTACTTCTCGCTGAAAAAATTGAAAATTTTCAAAAATTCAGGAATTTATTGGTTTCGGACTGATTTTCGAAAATCGAATTTATAACAGATGTTGTCGTTTTGAGATTCTAGGGAGCTATTCTGATTAATTTCAAGATGATGTCCGACTGTATGTATGGATGTATGTATGTATGTAAATATCTGTAACTTTTGAACGGATGAATCGATTTGGATCGTCAAGGTGTCATTCAACGTGGCTTGTCAATATTTGAAAGCTGCAAAAAAATGAATTTGATCGGTGAGGCTCGTCCAAAGATATTCTAAAAATAAGATTTTTTCAAAAATATTTTTTTTTGGATAACTTATAATGTGTTCGATAGATTGATTCCAAAATCAACTAGGCTTTGAAACTTCATAAGCCGCATCGAATGCCACCTCAAACATCAAAATCGGTTCATTCGTTCAAAAGAAACCGTTGTCGAAAGAATTAAAAAAAAAATTTTTTTTAATATTTTCGAAATTTCTCAAAAATGACCAGTTCAATAAATTTCAAAACTTGATCAGCTGTAGAACTCAATAAAACGCGTTGCTTGTCACCTTAACCGTCTCAATAGTTTGATTCTCTCAAGAGATATCGTTTATTAATAAATGGTAAAAAACGATTTTTTTTCTAAAACGAAGGCATTTCAAAGTATTTTTGAGTGAGGCAGTTCAAAGTAAATCGGTAAAGTAAACTTTTTATTGTTCAAAACATTGTTTTTTTGGTGTGAGATGACTGATTTTCTTTAGCCAAGGATTTTTGATCTTAAACCATGGAAATTTAAATTTCGCTTCAACAATCAATTTTATTTGGAACAATAAAATTGACTATCTTAAATCAAAAGAAGGTTTTTAAATCAAGTGTTTCATTTTTATTGAATCAAGATAAAAAAATTCGGAAGGCTATAATTTTCTTGAATCAAGTTAATTATTTTTTCTGTGTATAAATATCACTAAAAAATACATTATGAAAACATAAACCGATTTGTGAACTCAGGAATAATTCATATCGTTAAAATATACGTTACGCTATGTAATTGTATACGTAAAATATAAGTCAGGAATGAGTCAGATGTGATGCATTATTTCTTGCGTTTACGTACGGTATGACGTGAGATGGATGATGTAACCATGGCGTAAATGTGATGTCAATGTGACATTAAGGACGTCAATATGAAACATAGATGATGTCAAAATTATCAATTCGAAAAAAATTTTTTTGAAAAAAAAGAAAAAAAAATCAAAATTGAATTTTTTACTTGATTATAACCACGCTTATGCATTACAAACTTAGAAACAAGATTTGATAACGTTAAATAATAAAAAAATCCTCGGTAGAAAACATGGCTCCTATTGGGTGGTATTCCTGAACGCTGCTCACTGGTCCGCATCACGAAAGTTTGAGCTTATAGTAGTGCTAAATTGATGTAATCAGAGTCAAAGGCTGGGAAAGGTTAAGTTTAAAAGTTTTTGAGGTGGATTTCCACAAGATTTTAAAAAACTCCATGAACTTGTTTAAAATTTCATGACAACAATATTTGTCGGTGTTCAGTCACGAGCTTGACTGGTTTGAATCAAGCTTCGTGCATTTCCGCTCGGTTCGGGAGTTGCCGAGCTTGCTACTGACTGAAGGTCAGAATAGTGCCGGGTCACTCGCTATTGGGGCCCGGCACATACAATTTCTAACTCAAGACCGTGTCAAGACGCCTTGAGAACCCACTACAAGCCGGCCAATCACGTAATTCGTTATATACTGGCCAGCCAATGAGAGGCTTCGCTATCAATTACTTCCCGTTCGCGCGCTTTTAAGCCAATGGGAAAATTCGTTATATGCACCAAGGCTGCCACGTCGACACCAAGCTCCTCGACGACTCAACGACGCTACCATCTCATTATTATTCTACAACGTGCTTTGCTACTTGCAACCTCGTGCTTGAAACGGCTTCAGTAATTAATACCTTTGGTGATATTAAACTAAACCGCTACGCTGAATTATCCTCAATATTTAGTCAGTATATCAAGGCTGCTATTTATTGAGAATATATAAATTGTTCTTTCGCTAGTAATTAATTGTAAATTAATTTCCGTTGAGTAAACCGCTACTGACCACGTGTCAATTTATACGTGAATTATATCTTCGAGTTTGCAATCGCTATCGCGTATTATTTTCTAGTCGCAGTCGCTCTTGTGTATCAGTTCTCATAATCTTAAAGTGTAAATAATTGTAAATAAATCTATTATTTATTTATTGATAAAATCTGTGTAATTTTCAATTGTTTAATTCACCTCGCCTAAACCAGATCCAACTGATTTATTCGCTCATTTTACAGTCGGACTCGATGATAATTATATGAAATTTTATGAAGTTTAATAAAATTTTGTAAATACTCAATATTGAATAAATTTTTTACAAGTACTGCTCTTGGAACTGGATAATAATTTTTTAGAATCTTAGGAAAATTCCTATGAGGTACAATAATGACGTTATTACTACGTAACAATGTGATGCAGATCTTATGTCAAGCTATTGTCATTTATGAGATAACTGTGACGTCATACAAACGTCATGCTTGTATCAATATGACATCACATGTTTTTACGTCATAGTAAAGTTATACAGAACGTCATATTGACTTCAAATTTATATAAAATGCACTGACATTTTTATATCTTACATATGATGTCAGATTAAGGGTATATGTTCACAAGGTAAAGTATTTCAAGTGAATAATACACAAACAATACTCCGATGTTCGGTTAAATAGCCTTCTAGTTCACTAAACATCAGGACTTCCAAAAATAACGAAAATTTTTTTTAACGACTATTTTCCGATTGACCTCAGAATATGCAATTGACTCAAAGCAAAATGACTTATTTCATGCAATTTAACTACTTAAATATATTATATCCTTCTTACAATTAAATATTTATTTTGCCATATCCAAATATATAACATTTTTAGCTCAAATAAATCTGAGTCGGCTCATATAAATCAGTTTTTTAGTGTATTAAAGAGAAACTTATTGTTAACACTCTAATAAACTTGCACGCCTTCATGGAAATAGACAAGCAACATTTTGAAATACAGTTAAACGGCCTTCTTTGTCGCTGAATCGCATGACGTCTAAAAATGACGTAAATTTTGTTTGACGACAATTTTTCGATTGACCTCAAAATATGTGATGAATTGAATGCATACTTTGGGGTCATGTCCCCAAACTATCTCTTAGATATATGTTTCATTTAGGGACAATCCTCAAATTATACAAATGTCCTCAAAACATACACTGTGAAAAATTTCCAACAAATTTTACTATGGGCAATACAATACGTAACACAGGACCATAAGAAAACTGGTACAAAATTTACAAGTATCCCATAGTAAACGGTATGCGCAGACGACACAATTGGGACCTAAGCGCATACGTTTACTATGGGACACTTGTAAATTTTGTATCAGTTTTCTTATGGTCCGGGGTTACAATGCACCCATAGTAAAATTTAATGGGAATTTTTCACAGTGTACGATCTAAGAAAAAAATGTTTCCAAAGTATATACTAGACAAACATATTAGGGTGGCGCAAAAAAACCGACTATTTTTTTTTTTCGAGTCTTAAAAATTTATAAGTGGTCGCTCACGAATTTTGAAAATATCAAAAATGATCGAAATTCGAATTTTTTATTTCAAACTTTTTTCTTTCTCGTGGCAGAAATAGTTTATATTTGTGAAATCATGATTACGCTGATGATATAAGCCCAAAATTTAAATATTTAAACCTCGTTCAAGAATTTTGAATATTTCCGATTGCTGTCTTTTTGACGTTTTTGAGCGACCCTTGAATATAAAAATTAAAGCTTCTCGATTTTTCACCATTAATTTGCATGACAATGAATAAAAATATAACCCGAGAAATAGAAATAATAAGTTATTTACGTACTTTGTTATTTTTTAATTCAATTTGTAGGTTTTTTCGCTTATTCAAAACTTACCAAATTTTATTAATTAAGACTTTCCTGTATACTTTTGGTTATGAAAAAGTTATATTTTACTGAAATGACAATAATTGAGGTTATGAAAAAATCCAAAATCTAATTCAAAGTATTAGTTACACATTATTAGTTAATATTCAAAATTCTTGAGCGCCGTTTAAATATTTGAATTTTGAGCACAAATTTTCAGCATAGTCATAATTTTACAAATATAAACAATTGCTGCCACGAGAAAGAAAAAATTTAGAAATCCAAAATCCGAATTTCAATCATTTTCGATACCTTGTACTTATTTTAAAAGATTCTGA
This sequence comes from Microplitis demolitor, assembly GCF_026212275.2. Classification (NCBI taxonomy): domain Eukaryota; kingdom Metazoa; phylum Arthropoda; class Insecta; order Hymenoptera; family Braconidae; genus Microplitis; species Microplitis demolitor. The sequence goes on from NC_068553.1 coordinate 11,628,535, forward strand.
AATTTTCAGAACTGTGTTATTTGTTTTTGCAAAAATATGAGTTCTTGAATTTAAAAAAAAAAAAAATTATTTTTTTCTTGATATTTTTGTTAAGTAAAGTTAAGCAATCCCGCAATTGAGTGAATTTCACCAGTGAAAATTTCACTTACTGTCATAATATTGTAAAGAAGACCACCGTGGACGGTTATATTCGTATTTATTTAATACCTACCGGCTGTATTTTTTAATTATTGAAAAATGTAAATTTTTAAACTTTAATAACTAACTTTTTTTTTTTCATTTTTAGTTAAGTCAAGTTGAGAAATCAATCGATTTTGTGAATTTCTGCAGTAATAATTTCGTTTATTGATAAAACTGTCACGTAACGATTCAAATTATTCAGTTTTAGTTAGTTGTAAGTTAAATATTTATATATGCAAAAATAAAAAACGCAGTTCTGAAAATTTCAGAATCTTTTAAAATGAGTACAAGGTGTTACACAAAAAATTTAACGTCGATCGTCATTTTTGACGAATTTCAAGAATTAAAAATTTGACAAATTTGTCATTTCTCAAAATTTTTTTTTGGAGTATCTTATTTTTCATAACTTCAAGTATTCCTTTCAAAAAAAGCTTTGGATCATTATAGTACGTATCATAGTTTTCGAAATATTGAAAGACTAAAGGTGAAAAACTGGAAAAATCGCGAAATTTTAAATTTCGCATAACTTTTGAAGAAAAATTTTCAAATTTTTTTCCGTTGGCAGAATTGCGTTATATGGTAATAGGAAACTTCTGACCAAAATTCATCCAAATCAAAAAGGTTCGATTCCAACCATTGGTCGATTTGACACGGAATGACCCATATATATATATATATATATATATATATATATATATATATATATATATATATATATATATATATACATATATAAAGTATAACAAAATACTGACTCTAATAATAATAGTAAAACTAATCTTAACAGAAGTAAATTGACATCTAAATGATGCGTATCGATATCTTATAAATAAATAAATCAATTAATTAAGTAACCGGAGCCAGCCGATGTTCAATTAGCATTCGGTGAACTAAAACAATAGTCCTTAACTCGGTATCCTAGACTTTCCTTCTAATAAAATTTTAAGTCGTGCGTGCATGGGTCTCCCTTGGATGCCCATTGGATAACCATGAGCATACTACTTAGCATATTTCTTTTCATCTTTCTGTAAAACAACATTTTGGCAATAAAACGTGAACGTGGTCCTAAACTGTAACTGTCTTCCCATAATTCTCTTAGATCTTAACTATTCTCCTTAATTAAAACCGTAGCACACTACCTCAAGACTGTGACTCGAACTCAATCAATTATTGACGATAATAATAATTATTTTATACCTGGTTACTGGTGAATAATATCTCACATAACGCCTAACACTGTTTAAATAATACTTCTGTAACTATAATTCCATCCAGTAGCTATCTTTGATGTCAATAACTGTAGCGTGAGGCCTGAACACTTCTACTCACTCCGAGCGACCAGGGTCGAATGCCCGAGTCCCTACTCTCTCTCCCAACTCGTATCTCCAACTCCCTACCGAAAGAATCAACGAGCCAGAATCAAGTTGTTTCTTTTTTCTCCAGTCTCCAGGACTCCCTAATTTTATTGAGTATGGATATCCCAGTGTGTCTACTCTCCTGGACTTGGCTTCGGTCGAGATCGCAGACCAAATTCCCCCAAATCTAAGTGATCAACGGTTACCCTCAGCAGCACACTGGTCAAAGCTGTCCACTAAGGCCTACCAACAAAACCCAGAACTCCAAACTTGACCAGAAATAACGATTTCCACAGCGATAGTGGTCACAAAATTATCGCTGAGTCCTGCCAATCATAAAGACAAAAACTGATCTCATATGCCCGATCCATGGTCCGTATTTTGGAGCGCTAGCATTTCAGCTAGACCTTCGCACTCCACATGGAAGTCTCATAGGGTCAGGCAAGCATCCTGACATCAGATGAAACCGGGTGGCAATTACTTCAGCCCCACTCCACGGTTACTCTGACTTGTCCACATACACAATGTCCAGCTCCAGATGAGAACTTTACACTCCCACTACTTAATTCCCGCCGTTGATTCTTTCCTTCTAATTCACCCATTTTCAATTCATAAGAATGTTACGTTCCAGCCTGCTCGTCAGATGTCTCTGACTATTTTTAAATACTAATTATTGAAAGACCCATCTGAGACCTAACTAATTAATTAAGGAACATATTGATAATTTAACAAGTGAAATAATTAATAAGTGACCCTATATTATAGAAGATAATCTAATATAATAATATAATATAAAAATATAATTTAATATAATAATATAATATAATATAATAATATAATTTAATATAATAATATAACATAATATAATAATATAAAATAATATAAAACCATTGAATTGAAAATAGTATATTATTATTTAGAATATTTAAAAAATATTGAGAAAATTATTTGTCTCTTAATATTTGTTATGTACAAATAAACGCTGACGCCTCGAGTAAATCCTCGAGACGTGCAGCTGCACAAACATCTATTTTATTCTAAGATAACTTTTGTTCATAGATAAGTGACTTATTTGTTAATAACAAAAACGGAGAAAACGTGAGAACGGAGAATGGATCATTCGAGAATATTGCTTATCTCCATCCACCCCTCTATATCGAACGATGGGCGGGCCTGATGCCCAAGCGCCTCGTATTAATAAGAGACTTACTCTAGTTTTTCCCGATCAAGAGAAATCAGTCTGAAATATAGAGTCATTGATAGCAGTCAGGCTCAATATTAAATACTCAACTTCCTTCACACACTTTTTAAGTCACTGTTAAGAGTACTTAAAACAAATTTATAAATTGATTCAATTGTATATTTTTACATTATTCGAAATTAATCTTTACAATTGAATAAATCGGATTAAGATGTAAAATAATATGTAATTAAACAACCAGTTTATTTCAACCACCGAGTGGTGGCTGTTCAACCCATACTTAATAATTATTTATAATTATATGTAAGTTCTCATTACGTCCAATTCAAATTGACCGCTCAACTACGCCAGCGCCAAAACATCAACCAGAATGTAACAAGAAACTGTATCAAAAATTCTTAATTACTGTAGCTTAATCATTGCCTTGAGTCAATATGCTCGGTTATGCCCAAAAATCAGTTGGTGATTGTGACGTAAGCCCGAATTTGAATTGCATAAAAAAAAACCTCACAATAAATAAATATATATATATATATATATATATATATATATATATATATATATATATATATATATATATATATATATATATATTATAACGACAAAAATCTCATCTCTATCCAAGCATACGTTAATACGCCTAGATTTTTGCGCTACAAACTTCGTTCTCTATCTTTAGCCTACAGTCTTAATACTAACAGGACGCCAGGTAATTTTTATCACTGGAATCACCAAACCAGTAAATCTTAAGAATTAGATAAATTTTTGGTCTGTGGAACTATCTCAAAACCACGCATCAATAAAAACTGGATAATTTTTGATCTCTGGAATTATCACCAAAACCACGCAACTAAAAAAAATTATAAATAAAACTTAACAAAATGCTCAGAACTTATAAGCAAAAACAAAAACAGAGACTGGAAAACTAAAAACAGAGTTACGGTATGCCATGGTGTCGCTCAGAGTGTAGGTTTATGGAGAGAGGGAGTGGTCCGTGTTACATCATTTCAAATTAATGTAGGTTATCGGTGAATTTGCAATTTTTATTGAACAACAAATAATCTCAAATCTCTATTTAACAATTAACAAAATACTGTAGCTTCGTGGGTAAGTCTTCTTTATAACAGAATACTGAATCTAATAATAATGAAATTAATCTTGACAAAAAGGTAAATTGAGATCTAAACGATATGTGTCGATACCTTAAAAATAAATTAATTTATTTCTAAAGCTAATTAACAATCAACTAATATTCAGTAACTTAGAACAATAAATTATAAGAATCGATATTCTAGAACATTCTCTTTAACAAAAGTAGTAAAACTAACGTACATGGGTCTAATACTGACGTCAATTAGACGACAATTGGTTTAATAATTAAACATATCTCTTATAATTATTTTATAAAATAATATTAACAATAAATCGTGAACATGACTCTAAACTGTAACAATATTCTCATAATTCTCTCAGTTCTTAAATATTTTCTTTAACCAAAACAGCATAATATCTCAAGACTCTGACTCGAACTCAATTAATTATTGATAATTATAATAATTATTTCATTCCTGATTACTGATCAATAAAATATTGAGTAACGTCTCACACTGTTTTAAATAATACTTCTGTAACAATAATCTTAATCTGTAGCTTTCCGCAATGCCATGAACTGTAACGCTATTTCTGGACACGTTTGCTCGCTTCGAGCGACCAGAGCTGAATGCTCACGTCCGTCCTCTTCGAATGTCTCCCTTCGACTCCTCTTTTCTCAATAACCAAAATCCAAAACTAAATCTTATCATTATCTATAACTGACCTCTATATTCTAAATCCATAAATCAATTTCCAAACTCTACTATATCGGTAACTGGAGGCTTATACCTCACCAAAGGTACTCACTAAACCTGACTTTGAGTATGGATATCCTTGGCAGTTGCTCTCCTGGAACAGACTTCAGCTGGGTTCGTAAAACTTAAAACTAAGTGACCTATGACTTTCTTAGCGGTACAAGTGGTCATGACTTGTCCTCTGAGGCCTAACAGACAAAAACAATTGAAAATGACCAAACGGCTTCCACAACAGCAACGGTCACAATATTACTGTTGAGGCCTGCCAAACCAAAACTCAAAAACTGATCCCAATCTGCATCCATCAGATTCCTTACATACTGAAGCGCTAGCATTTCAGCTAGACCTTTGCAATCTACCAAGAAGTCTCATAGGGATAGAACCAGGTTCTATCATCAGATGATACCGGGTGACTAATTCGAGTCCCGCTCCACGGTAACACTGACTTCTCCACATACCCAAAATTCCAAAACTGTAAACTAAAACTCAAGCTTTATCATCATCTCAAACTTTAAATCTCAAAACATATTCCATATTTAATTTTCATAATTCTGATTCTAAATCTTTACTATAATCTTTTTTAACAAAACCCATAACTGTAGCTAAACGTTACTCTATATTTAATTCTTAAACTATAACTTAAATCAAAAATCTGTATCAAAATCGTTAATACCTGTACGCTAAATTCTAAGTCTTGAATTACCATGCTCGTAAATACAGAAAAATCAGTTGGTGTTTGTGACGTTCACTTTGATTTGCCCCCATACGAAAAATAACGTCACAATATATATATATATATATATATATATATATATATATATATATATATATATATACATATATATATATATATATATATATATATATATATATATTAACGAATATGAAACTGATGTTTTAAAATATTTGAATAGCTAGAAAACAAATGCCTTCTTCTCTTGTTTTTATAGATGCGCGACTAAGTCAGTTAATCTTATATTGACATCTTAACAGCAAACATCTGTGTATAAATAAACTATATATCTCTTTGCTTTCTGTTATTGCTGTTAATTGTGGTGTTATTATTTCAATTATAAGTGGGTTATTATTGTAGTGTATATGTGATATTAATTTAAGACACCAGTCACTACAATTTGGTGTCAGAAGTGGAGTAAGTGCGCGTAACTTTCGTGTGTCGAGTAAACTTACAAATATTAAATCAAAATAAAAATATCTGTCAAAATATCGTGATGCAACGGGAAAGGCAAAGATTAAAAAGAAAACGATCGTGATTCGTTTGATGTTACTAAAGACGCAAATAATAATAAATTAAAAAACAAATTCAGTGATCAATTGAACGAGTTTGGTGACAAAATTTTTGTTAATTTGTGCTTAAGTGCGTGTGTTAATTCAAATAAATTTAGTGATGAATTAAATAAGTTTTATGAATATTAAAGTGCGCGTAGTAATATAAATAAATTCGCTGATGAATTACATAAGTTCTGTGGATATGTGTTATAGTGTTAAAGTTCGCGTAATAAAATGAATAAATTCGGTGATGAATCAAATAAGTCTTGTGGATATGTTTTATAATATAGACTTCAAGTGCGTGTAATGATTTAAATGAATTCAGTGATTAATTAAATAGGTTTTGTGAAAATTTTTTCTTAATCGGTGTCAAAGTGCGTATTTGAATTTACTTGTGTGATATACTATACAAAAAAAAAAAATTTATAATTAATAAATTAGTGTTGTGAAAATATTTTTATTAATTTATGTAACCGTGCGGATATGAGTAATTACGTGTGTAATAAAAATATAAAATAATAATGATCGAAACATCAAATGCCGAATAATCTTATTATTTTTTTTTAAAGAAAAAAAAAACCGGTGAAGCCGGAAGAATATTTTTTTAGCATCATTTGAGGAGTTGGAGTTAAACTTATGGACAATTTAAAATTCAGAAAGGATTATTTGATGATGTATTATTCTTTAATGATAATGATAGTTAAGTAAAATCAAAAATAAAAGAAACGTCATTTTATCAAACACAAATTAACTAGGGATATCGTGATATTCAGCCGCTCTTTTGTTTTGTAACTGATTCACGTGATTAATAAGCCGGGTATATTTAATGATTTTGTGTCGAAGAACGATAGATAAAAAAAAAAAAAAAATTGTATAGATAGTCAATTTGAAAGTATTTTTTTATTTCTCTGTGGGGGCTGTGTAATACCTCAAAAAGTTTAGTGAGTCAATGAGTATGAAGTTAGACGCATAAATAAGGAATTTTGTAAAACTACTGAGATTACTATTATGATTTACATTAAAAAAAGAAAAAAAAAAAAGAAAAGTCAATATTAACGGAAATAATTCAAATTTTATTCACTTTAATGCGATTGGGAAGGTCCTTATGAAATTGAAAATAGACTGAATAATGTAGTTTATAGAATTCGAAAAATTCCCAATGGAAAATATAAGATCGAACATGTAAATCGTCTTGCGCCATATTGTGATCAATAAAACGAAATGAAAAAGAAGTCCGACTGGGGCCCTGAACGATCTCAGTATAGACGTTGTAAAGGGTTCCCGGGATTCTGTAGTTAATTGGTAAGACTAGGATATCTCTTTCAAGCTGATAGAATTGAAAGATTTGTCTGGACGACTTACTAAAGACTGGTTTGGTCCTTAGGAGAAGTCTGGCAGTGGACCCTGAATAGCCACACTGTAGACGTTGCTGATGAGTTCCCGAGATTCTGAAAGAAGCCTGGCAGAGGGTTCTGAACGATCTCAGTGGTAACGTTGTTCGAGGGGTTCCCGGGATTCTATAAGGACTGGAAATGTTCTGGGTTTAAGTATATTAGCTGAAGGGAAGTCTGGCCGTGGGCCCTGAACGATTAATCGTTAAAAGGGGATCCCAAGATTTCTCAGTCATTGATCAGAGACGGGATATTTCTTTTGATCTAAGTGAGCTCAATAAGGATCAAAAGTTTGATTCTGAGGACTTATCAATGGCTAAGAGCAACCTGACTGGAGCTTTGGGATCCATCCGGAGTTGACATAGTCGACATCTTCCTTAAGTATTGCACGATTTCTGGAAGATAGGTGGATGCCCTGGAGAGTTCCCGAGGAGCATTTAGCGAAAAAAATGAAATCCGTTGCAACGTGTGTTATTCAGAATCATTGGTATGTTAGCTCGAGATGACATATCGGAGAGCGATCTGAATGAATCGAACGGCAGAACATGAGCATTTAACATCGAAATTATTTAATTGATCACGATAATGAAAGTTTATAAATTAACAACTAACAAATAATAAGATGTAACGATGAAATATAACCTCGACTTTTTCTGGTAACGGCTTAATTCCATCTTTGGCGATGACATGTCCGAGAAATTTCAATTCCGGTAAACCAAACTGGCATTTCGGTACATTAATTACCAGTCCGTATTCACGGAGACGCTCAATTAATATTTTTAGATGATCCATGTGTTGTTTTTCGTCTGTTGATGCGACTAAGATATCGTCAACATATGGAAAGACGAAGTCCAGGTCACGAGTGACCTCTTCAATGAATCATTGAAACGTTTAAGCCGCATTTTTAAACCCAAATAGTGCAAACGGTGTGATGATCGCTATTTTCAGCACGTGCTCCAGTGCAACAGGTATTCGCAAAAATGGTTTTGCAAAATCGACGATTGAAAATATATTTTTACCGTGTAAAAATGCGGCAAAGTCGTCAAGTTAACGCAACGAATATTTATTGATGAGCGTTCGATCGTTAAGCGGGCGGTAATTACCGCACGGCCTCCATTCTCCGGACTTCTGCGCTATATGAAGTAGTGAAGCCCAGGCGCTGCTAGACGGTCTGCAAATACCTTCCTGAATCATTTTGCGAAACTCGGCTTGTGCAATTTTCAGCTTGTCTGGAGCCAGACGTTTTGTTTTGCACAAAACTGGCGGTCCAGGCGACGTTCAAATGTGATGTACCGTTGAATGCTTTTTTCGCTTGACGTTGAGTAGCATCAGGTCGTGTAATATCCGCAAATTCTTGCAATAATTCCATATACGCAGAATTACCATCGACTGCTTTTATATTTGTTTCTGCCGATGTTTAGTGAGAATTTCCGGGTGTCAAGAAACCAGTCATGTCATCACGAAGGCATTTTCGTTTTAGGTCGACTAGAAAATCATAATGATTTAAGAAGTCTGTACCTATAATCAGTTTAGTGACGTCAGCAATGATAAAATTCCACGAAACTTCACGGCGAAGTCCAAGGTTTAATCTTAACGACTCTAGACCACAGGTTTGAATTATCGATCCGTTTGCGGCATACAATTGATAACCTATGGGTGTACTGAGTGATTTCAGCCAGCCACGTGGAAAGACGGAGAAATCTAGCTTGATAATATCTTATTAAGGGTCGTGACCTTGGTGCTGATTCTAACAGACCGCATTCTGGAAACTTTAGTTGAGTGAAAATTTTAATTGAAGTTTTTTTTTTATTTGAAATAAATTAGATTGGCAGCAAACGAATCGAGCATTTTACGACATATTAGATTTTATTTCTCTGAGTGTGTGAATGCGTGTGAAACTATAAAATTTTTACCTCGCCGGCAAATGTTTTTCTTTCTTTATATTAAGGAGGTTATTGTCTAAAGAAATTATAAAGTAAAGGATTTTACAAAATTTAGGATTAAAAATCAGATTGTTCAAATTGTTGGGACAACAAAAGACTGATGATTGTTAACGCCGTTTAGTATTAAATTAAAGCATATCTTTTGCCATACAAATTTGAATAAATAAATTTCGGATATATTTTTGTTAAATTTATTTTATAAAAGAACTATTTCATTTCACCGATAATGTTGAGTCTGATGACTCATTGGTAAATCGAATACATTTAGAAAGAAGACCCTAACTCTGTAACTGTGAGGTCGAGCAAGGTAAGGAAAATTTCGGATCCATCTCTGAGAGCTTTCGTTCTCTTTTTTGAGGCTGCCTTGCATAGGTTTCTGAGAAATCGTGTAGCCTACATTCTCAGTGGTGCCCTTGAAATATTAAGGTGCCTAGTGACCTCGTCGGCCTCGTTTTTGAGACCATCGATTTCAAGGAATACGCAGTTATACTATCTTCTAAATGGTAAGAATTTTGTTCGAGTTGAGATAATTTGAATGTGAAAACATAATTTTCAAGTGAGAGAATCAGTTGAAACCAAGTAAGTGTTAGCAGAATACTCCCAGTATCAAAAGACGTCAGGTGTATTGAAATAATCAAATAAAAAATTACAATTTTTTAAATTTCATTCACTTTTAATAAATTGTTAATCTGTTACTTTATGCAATAAATAATTGCGGTTTCAAAAAATTTTCTGCTTATATCTGTAGCTTACTTCAGATAAAGGGGGTATTAAAATTTCCTAAAATTTGTTTAGGTAATTTATCAATAGCACCCTAAATCGCACCAAGCCGCTGGTGTTGTCCCTGATAAGAAATATATTTTAGGAATGTTACATTTCAAACTTGATAGCAATTTTGGTACGGGTATTCCTCTGTTTTTTAACAGAGTGACAAGTCCCTTTTTTATAGTAATATAGTATATCCTATATTACTTTAAGTCATAAATATTACTTTGAATAATTTTTCTCGATATACAAAATGAAAAAGTACGTTGCAGGTTCAGAGAGAAATCGATTTAGATTTTTCAAATAATTTCAAATTAGATTTCTTAATCAGGGATAAATTATGTTATATTTTCGAGTTCAAAGAGCACATAAAATGTCATATTATTACGGTACAAAAGCCGTATAAGCTCCTGATAAATGCAGTATGAGGTCCGTAGAAATACCGCAATAAAGTTTTACAAATACATCGTATGAATACGGTAAAACTACTTGCTATCGACTCCGTTACTACGAATACTCTTACAATACAGTATTTAAACTGTGTTATGAAAACTGCGAGGAAAGTTCTTTTCCCCGTCACTAAATCCTTATTCCTTGCTCTTTAGATTCTAAACCATTTGGGTACTAAATTATTTCAAATGTTATTTTAATTTTGTGATTAGAATTTTCATGAAATTAAAAAAAAACAAATTTACTGCATTAGTTATAAAACTTTTTTTTATTCTCAGGTACACCATTTAAATGTATACTAGACATAGTACCTATAAAAAATGAAAAAGGTGACGTAGTTTTATTTCTCGCATCACATAAGGATATAACACATGAAAAAGATCCATTACTACGTGAGTCTACAGATGGTGATGGTGAGTTCATGTGCAATGATTACTATTTATTTTATTGTAATAAACAAAGTTTCTTATTTTCCATTTAAAATAAAGTACTTTAAGATTCTGCAACAGGTTTTATCTAAAGAAAATTAATCATTTTGTGGGGTACTCGGGCATTGTTCTCAAAAATAACGGAATGAAAGAAGGTGGAATAGAGATAATAAAATTTTAATTGAAAATTCATTTTCAATTTGATTACTTCGGGTTTCATAATGAATTATTCTCAACTATTCTTAACTTAAATGCTTAACGTTTAAACGGTCACATAAATAAAAACACCGAGCACATGCATAATTAATTTACTAATAATTAATTGATTTATCTTTGATTATTGGCTTTTTTATTATACACTTTCATTTACTGACTCTTATTCAAATATCAACAATGAATATTTACATTTAGATTCAAATGGTGATATTGATCCTGAAGCACCGTCACATAATTACAGCCGGCGAAGACGAAGCCGGGGTATTCTATATTCGCTTTCGGGTCATTATAATCAAGATGGCAAACATAAATTACACAATAAGGTTATTTATATTTTTTATTACGTAAAAAGTTGTTTTAAATAAATATTAAAAATACAATATTATTTTGAAAAGATCATTTCTTTTAGGATAAGATTAATAAGACTTATAATGAGTTGATCAAATTCTGCATAAAAAAAATACTTACAATTTTATATTATAATAATTCAAAAGATCGTCAATTAATTACTTAATTAATTATTAATAAAGTAATTATTTTGTTTTTTAGAATTTTAACTACAATTACATTGATGTGAGTACTCAAATTACTTCTCATAGGGTCCTGGAATGTAAAAATTAGTAATAAAAAAAAAAATAATCAAAACAAATTATCACTTATTCATGATAATACAAATGTTATAATTTTGTTTTTTTTTTTTTTTGCTCGGGTTTCAAACATATCGAAGTGAGTATTGAAACGAATAGAAGTCGGCTAATATTTTGGACTACGATGTTAAATTTTATTGTATTTATACTTACTAAAAACTGTTCTCCCAACTAATTTTTTCTGAAACTTAAATTAAAAAAATTTTTTCAATAGCATTAGAGTGCGTTAATATAGAATATAATTTAAGAGAAAAAGTAAAAGAAAAAACGATTAAAAATTAAATAACCACAAATAAAGAATTTAAATTAAAAATTAAAATGCAGCCACTTCTTCATTCATCGTCAGCGACACCCCTACCTGAGTACAAGACTTCAGCGGCTGAAAAATCATACTTCACCGTAAGTCATTACGGGTCATTGAGGACAACCTGGGAATGGATAACTCTCGTGGCCACAATTTATGTTGCAGTTACTGTTCCTTATAACGCAAGTTTCGTTAGCACTGAGCGACCTACTGTCGCATGTGATGTTATTGTCGAGGCTATATTTATTGTTGGTCAGTTAACACAATATTGATAATATCAGTTTATCGCTACGTTAATTATAATTAATAAAATTCATCTATTCATAGACATTATCCTCAATTTTCGTACGACATACATTAGTAAAAAAGGAAAATTAGTATTAAATGGGCGTAAGATAGCAGTTAATTATTTGAAAGGGTGGTTTCTCATTGATTTGCTTGCTGCATTGCCGTTTGATTTACTCTATGCATCTGATGTTTATAGTGGTGAAGTGAGTTGTTTATACATATATATATATATATATATATATATATATATATATATATATATATATATTCCTTTACTTGCTATATTTTTCTTATTAATAAAACTATTGAAAGGTTCTCTGATTTCTTGAGCCTCAAATTAAACTCGTAATATTTCGATAACAAATAGTTATACAGATTTCAAAATAGTATAAAACTGAAGATTAAATCGTAGAGCTTCTATTTTGGTAGTTTTAAAATTCTTTAAAACGTAAACAACTCAAGTTTCCGAAAATCTTTCAAAAGATTGTAATTATTAATCGTGTTTCAGAACGTTTGTAATTTTCCTATAAAGTAATTTCCGAAAAACACACTTGAATCATGATTAACAAGATCCTATTATTTGCAACAGGAATCAGGTCACAGTCACACTCATTTAGTAAAGTTAACGAGATTACTACGACTCGCCCGACTAGTTCAAAAAGTAGATCGGTATTCACAATACAGTGCAGTGATATTGACATTATTAATGCTCGCTTTCTCTGTAGTTGCACATTGGCTTGCTTGTATCTGGTATGTTATAGCTGAATATGAACGACTGCAAAATGATAAAGAATGGAATCTCAGTAAGTTGAATTACAAGGAAAAAAAAAAGTTGAAAATTTCCAGTTTTGCATAGCAGTGAAACTATTTAAGTATTTTAAATTTTTGAATATCATTTAAGATTAAATTATCGACTATGTAAAGTATACATTTTAATCAGGATAGGAACTGCACCATGTACTTCCTTGTGGTATTACAAATATTCTGGACACACTCTGAAAATATTCTGGTAACACGATGCAACCATACGGACTACAGAGTAATTCCAAAACGGTTTTGTGCCCATTTTTGAGAATGAACCCAGAGTATTTTTAGAGTTGATACGGATTAAATCCAATGTGTTTCCAGAAAGTATCCAGAGTGGATACATACTGACACCGTTATGCATCCACAGTGAATACAAACTGATACAAGAGTGTTTCCAGAATGTTTCGAGAGTGAGATAAGAGGGAAAACATACTCAAACCAGAGGGTATTCAGAGTAAATGAATACAAAAAAAAAAAAAAAAAAAAAAAAATGTACCGAAAAATATTATTTTCAGAATATTGAAGAGCATTTATTGAATACAAAATCAATTTTTTTTTATTACCAGAAGCGTATTTTATGTTTCTGCATTGTAAAAAACAATTATTCAAGAAAACAAAAATCTTTGACATTATTGTCACAATGTACTATAGCATCTACTATATGACCATCGAAACCGGCACTTGTCACTATGTCAAATAACAGAGAAGTATCTGTGCCAGAATTGCTGTCAAGTATAGAATATAACAACTCTGAAATATATATCTAACCAGGAACAGCACAGAGGTTGGGAGCGATCTAGTGGTGGGCACTGACCTACTTCGACTGCTGCTTAGCACCGGTAACTTTCTCCTCCTTCATATATATCTTCTCCCAACAAATTTTCTTTCTTCTTAAGTCTTTCACATTAAAAATCAAAGTAAATAAAAAAAAAAGTTGACGAAATATCAATGAACAGGTGCTTTTTCGATGAAAACCTGGTTAACATCACCAAAAATTATATGTTTGGTCTCATTCGATTCGAAATGGCATCTGAAAAAAAATGTTAATGTTATGTCAAGATGTTATCTTTTTACATCTTTAATAACAGTTAAAATTATTTTTATTCGGGCCTAGTCTTTAGACCAATAGACCGGGGACTAAGAAATACTTTTGGAGAGAGGATAGGTTTTTTTACTTTAAATAAATTATTTGATAATTTTATGTTATTATATATATATATATATATGTATATATATATATATATATATATATATATATATATATTGTTACAAAATTTGGATCGCTTAATCGGTTACAAACTTTTCAATTAAATATTTTGAATTTTATAATTTGAATATTTAACGGAACATTTTAAATTCGAATTTAATACTTTATTCATCTTGTTGTACCTGTTTTCCTGAAGTAATTTTTGATGTCGAAATTATTTGCTGACACTAATTTAATATATATTAACACTTTCCTTTTTCTTCATTTCAAAAAAAAAAAAACGTGTTCACACCTTAATGCAGAATTATTTTTATTTATTATAATTATGATTTTCTTTCTATATATATCAAGCGGCTTCCAGTCTGCTCTGATTTAATATTACATGTTTTAACTACTTCTAAAATATCAAGTGGGTACCAGCCTATTCTGATTTATTATTATTTATAAACACAACTGTCCACTTAGAACCAATTTTACCAACGGATTGTTTTCAGTTAAAATTCAGAGTCTCACAGAAAACGAGAAGGCGTTGCTTCATTACTTTGTTCGGGGGGAAATCAGGCCCAATAGAAAATCATTTTGGCCTTGACTTTTCTCCCATTTGTTTTGGACCCAATACTTCGGTGGTCGCACCATCCCCTCGCATTAGTCCTAAACGTATTCTTTGGCCCTTTCTCTAGCTTACCTTTACTTAGCTATCTATGTACTTATTTATTTTTTTATTCATAGATTTATTCATTTACTTATTCATTTACTTTTTTATTTCTTTATTTACCTGATTATTTATTATAAATTTATTCATTTAATAAACTATTCGTTTATTAGTTTATTTATTTATCCGCTATATATTATACATTTCTTATTTGGTCTTTCATTCTTTTTAGTTTAAATTTTAATTTTTGTTTAAATGGAAGATTTCCGTTTCTTCCCAAAAGTGATCTGAAGAGTTTCCCTTTTGGGCCGGAGGACTCCCAAGCAGCGGAAACTTACATTTTTCTATTTTATTACCACTTTTACGAGTTTTCGTAGAAAAACTCTAAAAAGTAGTGCTCGGCCTTACCACGGAAGTTATACAGCTGCCCTTTTTACAAGACCCCTGCATCGCTCCCAAGATCTTTTTCTTCAATAATAAACTACTAAAAGATAAAATTTCTTTAAATTATTTTTGTTCTTTCACAAAACATTTTCAACTAAGCATTTTATTTAAATGTTTAGATTTTTAATTTTATTTTTATTAACATATATAGGATGAGAATGATCGGACATAACATTAAAGTTGAAAATTGAGGCCCCCAAAAATAGTAGAAGTTATAAACACTTTAGTAAAAAAAAAGAAGAGGATTGGTTTTTTGCCAATATTTCGAGAACTATTCAAAATATCCAAAACTTAAAAAAAGATCCTAAAAGAGCAAGAATTTTCCTAAAAAAGAGATATCTCCCCGAGCTGTGCCATTAATATTTATAATTTTAATTCAACGATGAAAGTGGGACTAAAAACAGGTAGCGGCGTGTGCACGCGTGACGACCGAATCAATAGCATGAACAAAAAACAATTTCTTAACCGATGAAGTCTAAATATTATGGAATGAAAAAAATTTTGTAAGTTCCAAACACATAAATAGATAATAATCCACTAAAAAAAATTTTTACCCCAATTTTTTAACTAACTATGCTATTGTTTGTCAGTTAATTTTTACGTGTTGAAAGTTTACATAAACACCCTGATTATTCCTAAACTAACCCGAGTCGAAAAATTTCACCTTTATTTCAAACTGAATAAACTGCTAGGCAGCAGTTGAAAAAAATAAAAAGTGGCTATTTAAAATACATTATAAAATGAGCCTGAACTCAGACTGAATGGTCGTAATATTTCACTTTTCAGGACAATCAGGCTGAAATTAAGCTTGAAAATAAAATCAATTAGTCAGGCTCTTCAGTTTGAAATTAAGGCTTTTCAGATTGATGTTAGGTTTCCCGAGTAAAAAAAAAAATAAATTTGTTTCCCTGCCGAAATTTGGCCGACATTAAGTTAGAGACGAGGATTTATACGATTATTATTATTATATTTGATTATATAAAATAAAAATGATTGTAATTATTTAATATTTTTTAAATTGACCGGGAAAAATCAATTATATACGGTCACATTTGGAAATCGGCAATATATGGCTGCGTATGACTGAATACGACCATATTTAACTAAATTAAAAATATCAGATTGTTTTATTTTTTTTTTTAATTTTTTGTTCAATCATTTTAGTGATGCAGAGATTATTAGATATGCGAATAATCGAATTTCTGATTGCATTAGGAATTTTTGATTCAGAGAAAAAACGCTACACTTGTCAACGACCACACACGCATTAGTGGGATTCGAACCCGGGACCCTTCGTACGAAAGACCGACGCTTTAACGACTAGGCTATGCTACCGACAGTGACTACTGAGTTTAGTTGTACCCTACATAAGATCGAAAGAATACATTCACTTTTACAGTCATATCAAGCTGTTCAGCTTGAATTCATACTTGAAAAATTATTAAGTAACAGGTTATTCAGGTTCAGAATAAGTTCAAAGTGCAAGCTAGTTTCAAGCTGAACAGCCTAACAGCTTGTTCAGCTTGAATTCAGTGTTTTCTTATACTTTAGCAGGCTATTCAGTTTCAATTCAAGCCAAATTTTTGTTAAGAAGCAGTTTATTCAGCTTGAAAATAAGCTCAAAGCTTAATCTAGTTTTGAACTGAATAACCTACAGATTATTCAGCTTGAATTCAGTGTCTTTTTAATTGTTTAGTTTCAAAACAGCCTGAAAATTTTACATTAGTTTAAAGCTTAAGCTTGTTCAGGTTGAATCCAGCTTCAATTTAATTCCAGTAGCAGGCTGAGCAGTTTAATTTAAGGCTCAATTAAGAGCAGTCAGTTTTAATTGAGGTTCAATTCAGCGCATTCAGCTTCATTTAAGGTCCAGTTCAGCGTATTCAGCTTGAAATAATGCTGAAACTTTTTGACTCGGGAAGAACCCCGGATATTTTTACTTCTTGGAGCTTGTAACGTAATTCTTTTTCTTAGATAACTCGATTAAACTTAACAAAATTACACATAATTCTTACTCAACAAATTTACTCAATGACTCGAACTCAAAATTCACAAATCGGGCTACGTTACACTTCGCCCACCGATCAATCCTCTCATTTCCTCCAGATCCTGACGGGCGCCATCCGACTTTTATTTCCCTGGTATCGGCAACCGGTCTAAACGTACACGTAAATTAAAATCTAATATCTAAATCCTTCGGAGATGAGAGAAATGAACGGAAGTAGCGGCATGTCCTGGTGCACTCAGTATGCTAGGTTGTGGAGAGAGGGTCGCGGTTCTTTTTACATCGAAGAAGCCGATGAATTAAAATTTAAATTAAACCAAATAACGAAAAGAAAAAAAAACTAAATAAAATATCGTAAAGATGACGCGAGAGTGGTGTGAAGAGCCCAGCAGGCCCGCGATCGAGTACTCTCGGTCCATCAAACTAATAAATATCTGAGTATGACATCGAGAACCTCTCGTGGACGACGAATCACAAAACTTAACACAATTCCAGATAAATAATAAAATTAAATTAACTAATGCAGTAACTCAAGACGGCAAAATCACGACAAACGGCTCCAAATTCAACAAATAGAGCCACAAGCTCCAAACGACATCAGCCAAGGGTGTGGTCAAGGCCTACCTTTCGGGCTCTTCGACTCATAACCACTCGCTCCAAGACTCCAAACTCGATTACTGGGTCGACTCGTACTCGAGCGACTCCAAAATCCAACTCTCGGACACCATGGTCAGTTCCCAATTACTCTTCTCTTGTCTCCTACTCCATCCACTTCCACACTCTACTATTTCCAGTCACTCTCACATTCTCGCTTCTCCATCCATTCTTCCCTCACCACATACAAGCCGTGGACTCGCGGGTCTTCCCGCGGTGTCACTCCCCGTGATATCACGAGTTAGCGAATTTTTGGCTTCCTCGAGCATCGCGAACGAGGCCTGCCATTCCCCAATAAACGTAAACGTACCCCAGCTAACTCCGGGTACCAACTCGCAGGGGCGGCAACTGAAAAATCTGATGGAGTGTTAACATTAGAATTTTCATTATAAGTATTAGAAGCCAAGTCCATCATATCTAAGTTGACAGTCTTTTCACGTTCCTCCACATCAAGTTCATCTGTAGTTTATGTATAAAAAAATTAAATTTTTAGAGAAAAGAAAGGAGAAATTTTATCACGACAAATGAATGAGTTAAGATTTGCTAACTAACTTAACAAATCCATTTTATTTTAATTATCTGTATTTCCGGTTAAAATTTTTGGTAGCTACATAAATAATAATGATAAATTATTAACTAAATATTTAATAAAATAAAGTTTCTATACCCCAATTCTCGGTTTTATTCATCCACGACTCGACAGCTACTTTTTCTATACCGGCAAACTCTTCTAAAGATCTCAATGATTCAAGAACTTCATCAGTATTTACTAACTTATCCAACATTGTTTCATCAGACTCATTTTCTACCATCAAGTACAACGGAGTCAAGACTTCTGAAGTTGACTCAGTTTGTGTTTCAGCATCACGGGTCTGGACTGGCCAAATTTTTCTCCAACACCGATAGATTGTTGATGAAGACATTTTATTCCAAGCTTCACTAATCCAATTCACGACATTATCTAAAGTGATACTTTTTAAGTATTCAGGAATAGAAGTTCCTTTTTTCGCAGCATCAACAAGGGTTGATACAAGTCGGGCTCTGTACCTTCTTTTCAATATTTCTAGAATTCCTTGGTCCATAGGCTGTGCGATAGATGTTATATTCAGTGGAAAAAATTCTGTTTTAATGTCTCCAACACTCAACATTACGTGTGATTTACAATTATCAACTAAAAGAATAGCTTTCATCGGCAACCCTTTTTGACGCAAGAATATTTGAACTTTAGGTACGAACTCTGTCTCAAACCAATTCTGAAAAATAGCAGAGGTCATCCACGAGCTTTTGGAATGAGTATAAAAGACAGGTAATGTTTCAGCAGAACGACTTTTTAAAACCCTGGGTTCCGCAGAGCGCCCAATAATAAGTATAGGGATTTTAAGCGAGCCATCTGCATTCGAACACGCTACAAATGTAATACGGCTCTTGTCTTTTTTAAAGCCAGACGCTTGTTGTTCACGGCTTGATACAAATGTATAAGCTGGCAGCATTTTAAAATTAAGCATAGATTCATCAAAATTAAATACTTGGGCTCTTGTTAATTCATTTTTCTTGATAATATCTTGAAAATTATCTTTGAAGATAATTGATGCAGGTTCATCAGCAGATAGTTTTTCCCCTTGGATCCGAAATAGTCGTACATTATCACGCTTCTTCCAACCATCAAACCAGTGATTACTCGTTTTAAAATTTTTTATTCCTAAGCATTCAGCCATAACTAAACCTTGTGCTTTCAAGATAGGTCCAGATAAAGGAGTACCTCTAGCTCGTTGATTAAGAAACCAAGCGTACAGCATGTCATCAAGTTTTCTAATCTCAGTTATTTTTTGTTTTTTTAACTTCTTACTATAGTTATTTTTACAAATCTCTTTAATTATTGTCGACTGTTTAATCCATTTATTTAAAGTGCTTATATCCAAATGAAATTGGCTGCAGACATCATCTTTTGATTGTGTATCCAACAAATTAATAATCTTGAATTTTTCTTCGAATGAAAAACTATTTTTTTCAACTTTACTTCCTTCTTTTCTCTTGTTCTCTCGATTAGTCAATTGATTAGGGAATTCTAAATGATCATTCAAAGGATCATTAAATGTTCCTACAGAACAGTCTTTTGTAGGGTTCGGAACTGAAGCCATATTTCACTGCAAAAAATATGAAAACTAAATAAAGAAAAACGATTTTAAAAAACACAACACAAAGAAGGCTTATTTCTTAGTTTTTTTATTATCCAATAAAACGTTTCTTTTAAAATATTTTTCATACAAGGCCAAAATTAAGTATTTTTATTTATTATTATTATTATATTTTTTTTTTTTTATTAATTCTTAAATTGAACGATTGACAGTTAGAATGAAGATACACATATGCCAACATTTAGTTATTTAATTTATTGAAACTGTGAGGTTAAAAAGTTTTTTGACTGTATAACCACAATTTTGCTTCACGTACATGTTTATTGATAGAAGTTAATTGTAAATATTACTAAAATATGTAAAATTATGCCATCGAGTGTTTAAATAATTTTAATGTAATGTGTCAACATACACCGGTAAAATTATATACAAAAATGGGAAGAACTACAGAACTTTATAAACAAATTTTATTTGATAATTTCTGTAATAAATAATTAAATAAACTTACCATGAAACAATCGATGTTTTGTTAAATTTTTTTTTTTGCACTGTATGTATAAACGTACTATAAAAACGTTTGACAACGTTACGACGAAACAAAGAAATGGAGCAGGCTTATACGGGACGTCGAGCGACAAAACTAACCGCGCGAGAGTAGGGATGCTGAAATTCCACGAAAAATTTCTCCTACGTCCCCTAGGCTGGGCTTATGACGGGTACTCGACTGTAATTCATTTAGCAATTGAGTTATAGCTTCGGTTGAAAGTTTAATTTGTTCAATGATTAATGGAGAATAAAAAAGGCTTAAAGTGTAGTACTCTATTTTCAATAAGTTATTTTAATAAAAATGAAGAAGAACAGAAAGATAGTGACAAGTCCAAGTCTAAAAAATTATATAAAAAATGCAGAAAAATTTTTTTTTCTAATATAAGAGAACATGATAAATTATGATAAAAAAAAATAATGGTTCCGTTATATTAATATTGAGTACACGGAGAGAAAAAAATGGAAATTTTTCCAATTTTACTTGTGGAAAATTCCTTTGTTGGCATTGTAAATTTTACTATGTCAACATATTGATTGTAACTATGTCACATGGTAAATTTTCCTTTGTTACATAGGAATTATTCCTATATTGAAAATGTAAATTTTCACATATCAAAGTTGGAAAAATAACTATGTAATATAGGAACAATTCCCATGTTGACATTGAAAAAATTCCTATATAAACATTGTTGGAATTCCTTCAATGCTATGGAATATTCTCCATTGTCAACATGAGAAAAATTCCTATGTTAACAAAGTAGAAATTTCTATGTATATAGAAGTAAAATATTTGTATACTGATTATTTTTTTACGTCATTTATTAAGTAAATCACAATTAATTAATTGAATTGATGATTAAATAGGGAAAGGGAAGGAGGCAAAATGGGCCCTTTAAGAAAAAAACTTTCAAATCCTCAGTTTTTTTTACTTGTTTTACTTTTTTTTACTCCTGTTATATTCTGGGGTAGTACCCCCAGAATAATTAAAAATATAAATAAATTTATATTAATAATTTAAATGTTCAGGTTTGACATCATTAGGGTATCTATCGACCCCAGGCGTGTCCGTCGTCGATTATTAGTGATTATGGATTTTTAGAATATTTGATAAGGGTTATATAATAAACGGTACACTATATTTACTAAATTTAGGTAAATTTTAAGTAATAAAATTAATTATTGAGTCTGTCAGTCACCAAACCTTGGTCCGGTGACTTAGATGTTCGTCGACTGACTGTCTGTTCTGTATCCGCAGATTCAGGACAAAAAATTATGAAATTATGAATCGTCCAACATCGCATCTCAGGTTACCCTAGTGAACACATTCGAGGCCCGGGTCTCATGCCTCGTCATGAGTTTAGACTACGGGCCACGACGGTGTTCGCGGAAATCGCTTATCTGCTATAGTTGCTCTGTTGAAGAATTTTTCTTCATCAGAGCGACCAAAGTTTTATTATGTATCACCAAAAAAAATTAAAAAATTTTTATTTACATGCAATTAAAGCCAGAACGTAACACTCCCTTGCCAAGTATTTGATTTATTCGGTCCATTAGAAATAAAAAATCAAAAAATGTGGGGCAAAATAGGCCCCTCAAAAAATTAAAAGAAATGTGAGTTTTTCAGCTTGTATTACTTTTTTTTTCCTTCTGCTCACTTTCTGGTGGTAATTTGCTGTGTCTATCTAAAAAATCCTGAAAATTTGGGTAAAACGGGCCCCCAAAAAAACTCGATGCATGTTTCTTGCTTGTTTTATGTTTTGAAACCTTTCGTTATGTTTTGAGTACAAAAAAGAGTTGATAGTAGATTTTAGCTTCTTGTGGCTTTTCCCATGCAACATAGAAATTTTTCCTATGTTGGCGTGGGAATTTTTCTCATGCCAATATGGATATTTTTACTTAAAAAAACATCGGAATCTTTACTATGTTAACAATGGAATTTATTCCTTGTCAACATGGGAAAAATTTTCATGTCAACACGGAAGAAAATTACTCCATCAACATGGGAAAAATACCGATGTCAATAAATAATTTTCAGCAATGTTAACAGAGCAATTTTTCCATTTCTACATGGAAATTTTTCTAATGGTAACATAAAAGATATTCCTATAATACATGGGTAAAATTCCAATGAAATATGGTTACATTCCTATTTTCCCATGGTCAAATTTCCCATGTTGATAAAGCAAAATTTGCCATGTCAACAAGGAAATTTCTCGTTAGTAAAGTTGGAAAAATTTCCATATTTTTTTCTCCGTGCAACAAAAAAAATTATCAATTAGCTAATGCGCGTTTTAGCAATAAAAAATTTTACTTCAGAATCGATTTTTTTCTTAAAAATCATTATTTTCATTAAGTGTTTTTTTCCCAAAAAAAAAATTTTTTTTTATCTTATTAATAATGCAATTGTTTGTAGCAATTGTTTAAACAATGCAAGTAAAAATTCGTCTTGAAATTAACAATATGTAGCTTTTAGCAATAAAAAACAAAATAATCAAAAAAATAAATTTTCTTGATTGCTTTATTTCACGTTTTTTATTTTTCAATTCTCTAGATTGTTAATAAAAAAGTAAAACATGACAATTTTTTAATTTCTTTAACGGCGATCTTCCTAAACCATTTCAAGAATAGCTCCAAGAAGTAAAAAAATCTGAAGTTTTTAGTTTAAAAATAATTAGGGATTTTATGTAAGCTTTCAACGAGTGAAAATTACCTAATTAACAAAAGCTCAGTTAATTAAAAAATTGGGGTAAAAATTTTTTGTCAGTGGATTATTATTTATTTATGTGTTTAGAAAGTACTAAATTTTTTTTTTTCCTTAATACTTAAATTTCATTGGTTTAAATAATTTTTTTTTTTTGGTCCGGCTATCGATTCGCCCGACGCGCGTGCGTACGCCGCTATCCGTTGTTAGTCCCATTTTCACCGTTAAATTAAAATTATAGATATTACTGGCACAGTTCAGGGAGGTGAGACTTTTTTTTAGGAAATTTCTTGCTCTTAAAGGATCTTTTTTCAAAATTTGGATATCTCAAATAGTATCGAAATATTTGCAAAAAACCAAACCTCTTTTCTTTTTTTTAATAAATTGTTTATAACTTTTAAATTTTTTGGGAGCCCCAATTTTACACTTAAATATTTTTTCTAGATGTTATTTCGAATCGAATGGGACCACAACTATAATTTTCGGTGAGGTTAAACAGGTTTTCGTCGAAAAGGTACTTGTTGGCAAGACTATCCTTCATATATATCTTCTCCCAACAACTTTTTCTTTCAAGTGTTTTTTATTAAAAATCAAAGGAAATAAAAAAAAATTGACAAAATGTCGATACCATTAATCGTCAGCAAATTTTTCGGAGTGAATTTCTATCGTATCGTCCAAAGACTATTTTTTTTTGTTAACTAAAGTTATATGCAAATGGATTGTTTCAAACTCCAGTACCGATGAGAAAAGTCAACAAAAAGATGATACCACTGCTCGACAGCATTTTTTATGAATGGAGTGATTTCGGAGCGTCGCGGATTTTATTACAATCCGCATTCACTCCGGCCCGGAGTTTTAATACTTAAATAAATTTATATTTAATAGAAACAGCTGGTAATTAGAAACATAATCATTTAAATAAATAATTTATTCAGATATTAACAATTAAACTTAAAATATTACGTTTTTGATTCATGAAATATTTTAGTAACTCACTAATAGTAGTTTATCTATCGAGTGCGATCGTGATTAAGACGCGAGTGTGAAGATTGGTGCCCGAGCCGAAGGCGAGGGTACTAACACACGAGCGTTTTAGACTCGATTGTACTAGATAAATACATTAGTTTTTGTCACAGATATTTGAAATTTACTACATTTAGTGCCTATAAATGGCAGATTATAAATCCGCGTCTATTTATTTGGTAAGATTGTTTTGAGTATTTGATGAAAATGAGAGAGAAGTAGGTAAGTGGACAAATTGAAATGATGATAAATTTTGACACAAGATTGCTCGTTAAGTTACTTCGATATTTTTTGGTAGTTTGCTATCGCACATGTAACCAAAAAATATTTTTTGATCCGATGATGACGTTACTATTAGTACGATTACGTATCTTTTTTACCAGCTGTATCTTATCCAATATTTTTAGCTGCCGGCTATAGGCGCTAAATGTCGTAGATTTCAAGTGTCTGTCGAAAAAATTATAATTTCGTTCATGTAATACATAGTGAAAATATTAAATTATTGAATAGCTATAATGACATAGTTTTTAAGGGAATATTTGATATTTTGGTGGAATATGAAATTTTATCTCATGGTATGGTCATGTAAATCATACGACCGTCTATGACTCAGTTGAATTATATTTGTGCAAGTTTTATTATCAGCTGCTTATAATTTTCAAAAATCATTTCGCGTGAATATATGAAATGGGAACTTGTAATTATTTTCGTACTCAATACAAATGTCCAAATCTAAAAGACCTGAGATCACTATGTATTAGTAATTTTTTTTCTAATTAATATTTTCCGAAAGACTCTTTCGGAGTATAATTCACCCCAAAGAAGAGTGAATAAATAAAAAGTCATTAATTCCACGTTCACTCTGGATTCACTCCGCGTTCAGTCTGCAAATTTTTTACAGAGTACTGATACCTTTTCTGTTCTCATAACATTTTAATATACTGTTCAAAATAATAATAATAATATTAATAATAAATATGTTACCTAAAGATTACCATAAAATTAATTTAGAGTAAAACTTTATTATAGTATTTAATAAATATGAACCGACGAAGTTTCACTTCTTCCGCGTGTACACACTGATACACGCACTTCTTTTTTTATTTTCTTTGAATTTTAGTGTAGAAGACTTGAGAGAAAAATTTGTTGGGAGAAGTTATGTATGGAGGAGGAGAAAGTCACCGGAGCTAAGTAGCAGTGGAAGTAGTTCTGTGTTCGCCACTAGATCGCACCCAAAATCTTGTGCTGTTCCTAGTTAGATATATATTTCAGAGTTGTTATATTCTATACTTGAAAACAATTCTGGCACGGATACTCCTCTGATATTTGACAGAGTGACAAGTGCGTGTTTTGGTAGTCATATAGTAGATGCTCAATTACATTATACCTTTAATTTTCCGCAGAAAAATTTTTCTTACTATGCAGAAGTAAAAAATACTTTCTAGTTTTATGGCACCGTGAAAATTTTGAATAATTTATTAAGTTTTTTTTTGATTTTTAGAAATCTATAGATTTCTAGGAATGACTTATTTCAGGGGGTTCACGGGGAAACATGGATGTGAAATTTTACAACAACAGATTTTTCGTGGTTTTTAATTTTATTTTAACATACATTCAATTATTAAATAAAATTCATAGTAAAGTGGTTATTGAAAATTCCTATTTCGATTATTCTTATTCTGTAGAACATTTCAAAATCTCTAAATGGCATAAAATCATTTCAATTTCACAAATTACTTAAAAATCATTTTAATTATTCTTGAAAATAATATTCCATAATTTACAACTTAAAAATTATTATTGCGATTCGTAATATTTAGTGATGTATTTGAAATTATTGAACTAAAATTTACTTATTCAGAATAATATTTGAATTAACTTATGTAAATTATTATTTAGCTTCGTAAAATATATTTCAAATTCTTAAACTAAAATTAATTATTTGAATTTATACTAGAATTAACATTAAACAAATAGTATTCTTTAATAACTCATGAATTGAAATTATTATTTAAATTCATAAAATAATATTTTTGTAGTATATTTTAAATTAACTATTTTGATTAATATTTGAATTAATATTGAAAAATAGTTTTGTTTAATAATTCAAAGAATTAGAATTATTATTTAAATTCGTAACATAATATTTTTGAAATATATTCAAAATTACATGGTAAAATTATTATTTAGATTAATATTTGAATTAATATAAAAAATAGTTTTGTTTAAAAATTCACAAAGTTTAGAATTATTATTTAAATTCGTAATATAATATTTTCGTAATATATTTTAAATTAATTATTTAGATTAATAATTTTCATTAAATAAAGATATGAAATATACTATTTAGATATATTTCATTTTAAAATCAAATGAAAGTAATGGAAAAATTATTTTCCTTAAATAAGGATATGAAATATAAAAATTACTGTAGTAAATATATTGTCATTTCAGTCACTCATCACTCGTTTAAAGTTAAATAAATTGTTAGTCTAATTGTCCGCCGGAATTAAATAAAAGAGAACGCATGTTCATGCCAAATTATTACTTTTTATTGCAGGTAACTTGAAACTTAATTTAAATTTCACAAACTTGTTTTTAAATTCACTACATTTTTATAGCTTTTCACAAATAATTTTTAATTTATTTATTTCAATTGCCCATAAATTCACAGTACACAAAGTAATTAAAAATCACTGCACCCTTTTATTTTAACGCAGGGAAAATAATTTTATCTTAAAAGTAACCGAAATTATTGGAATCCCTGAATAAAATTGAAATTAAAATCCTTGAATAAAACTAGAATTGAAATCCTTGAAGAAAACTGAAATTGAAATCCTTGAATAAAATTAAAATTTAAATTCTTCAATAAAATTGAAATTGAAATCCTTGAATAAAACTAGAATTGAAATCCTTGAAGAAAACTGAAATTGAAATCCTTGAATAAAATTGAATCTCATCCCGAAACTGTACTTTACAAAAAAAAACTTAAAAACGGGGTCACACCCGACGAGAACGGGATTACACCCGACGGTAACGGATTTACATCGCGGACTAATGAGTTTTTGTGACTGATTTCATTAGTGGATGCAGCGACTTTTATTTGACTTGTAATTTTAGATGGGCCCACATGGTAGGGGCCATGAGAAAAGACGCAGGAAGACTCTTCTAGAGTTTATTGTTTATTCATTAAAAATTTTATCGATGATCCAAGTTTTCTCCGAATCTTTGTTTATTTAAATAAATCTGATATCTCATATCAGCAGTTTATTTATTTAAATAAAATTAAAAGTACTGCCATCAGCAGTTTAATTTTTTACATTAATAAATAACAAAATTATAGATATTTTTCAAAATGCATAGGTAAACATTTATAAAAATAAAATTAGTATTGAATTTAATGTTTTCGATAAATTTGCTATTAATTTTGGGGGTATTACAGCCCTCTGAATAGTCTTTTCTCATTTCTATGTATTAGGATAGAATCAGGAGTAAGTTGGTCGTTTACTCTTGCTGCAGGCGTTTCTTTAATTTACTCTGGGTTTCACAGTATTGTCTTACTCCGCCCGGTACTCAGGTTACAGCACAGTATTCACGCCCAGTCATATGTAATGTTTCGCCTTCGCGTATCTTCCCTTTCTTACAAAATGGTGTACTTCATTATTTATCATTATTTTAATTATTTTTAAATTTAGATAAATATATATATATAAATTCATATATATATCAAATTTCCTCAATATATTTGCCCAATTAAAATATATATTATTTATATTTAAATACATGTATATTTTTTTATTTGTCAAATATGTTTATTTAAATATGTATTGTTACGTTTTGGGAAATTACCCAAAATTAATTAAAAATAAAAATAATTTTTAATTATTTAATTTTATCTAGGTTTGGCCTCGTTAGAGTGTCTACAGACCCCTGGTGGGCCGTGGTCGTCGATTATTTTATTAATTATTAATTTTAATTGTTTTTCGCGATTTAAAGTATTTTCGGTGCCGGTTCCAACTCCATATTTTTATTATAGCAGCAGGTGAATGAATGGAAAATCGGCAGAAAATTTGAAAGAAACCTGAACTGCTGTTGAGCGCTTAGGGTTATAGGACAGTGTGGAACTGCTAGTAAGCGCTCGCCCCTGGGTATTAATAGGGATATGGATAGGTCATAGTGTAGGTGAAAATATAGGGTCACAATAAGGTTGAATTAATTTAGAATTAATTATGGAGTTTATTAACCATATAGAGAGCAGAGCAGAGGTTCAAGCTCTAGGAGCTCTCTCCAAAGACTGACTATTTAGTCATTATAAAAATATAATAGAGCCAACAAAGTTGACAAAATGTTTACGCTGCATCTCAGGTTCCCTGTGAGAGAATCGTCGTAGCCCGGGTCTAATGCATCGTCATCTGTTTTGATTACCCGCGAGCCACGGCGACTCTCTTATCGTAACTGACTTCCGTTACATTACGTAAAATTAATGTAATGAAAAATAATTAATTTAATTTAATCAATAAAATATTACGGGAACATAACACCTCCCGACATAAGCAAGTCGCAGCGTTTTAAATGAATAAAGCTACGACTGAAAATGAAATTCATGACTCGATATAATTCAAATGAAATGTATGACTCGATAGCAACTAAAATTGAACATATAAATGAATTTATATAAACTACAGTTGAATGTTTAAACGACTCTATATAAACCAAAAATCATAATCCATTTTGAGTGTAGTAAAGAATTTCTTCACTTATGAATATAAAGCTAAACCTGAGATGAGCTATTTTTTTTACATACATGTGTAAATAATTTAAATTTATAGCTATATTTATGACCCTAGTCATAAGTAAAATTCAAAATTACAATTTAATTGTACCTTCCGACGTAAGTCAATCAATATTTCTATTTCTAAAATAATATGAAGTTCAAGAGGTTTTTGGCAATACAAAAATTTAACATAATTATTTTAGACTCCACTGGCTAATCTGGCACTTGAAAATATTGAACTTGGTCGAGTTGATTAGTCAAATATAGTATAGCTGTTGATTCTTCGGAGGCAATTAATCTTTATATCGGTAACGGTATTGGCTCTGAGACATCTTTGCAGCTTGTCCAAAGTTAAACTCGACCTTCCAACTGTTTTTGACAAACAGTGGAAGTCTTGGAAATTTATGAATATAAATAGCTCAACGTGTATACATTTAACGTTTATACACGCGAGGAAACTAATCGTAGGTGAATTAACATCACACGTAGAGCGGGAAGTATCGTTGCCGATTATTTTGGAAAATCTATTTTTCACACCACGATGTTCTTCCGTCAGGCTCTGATGGTGATATTCAAAATTTGCCCAATCAACCCAATTACACCACCACACCAAATCATTTTTATAAAGGCGTACACAAAGTTTACTTAATAATTTAATAAAAATAAAATTCATATAATACATTAACATTAAATAATCTTTTGATTTCTTTATATTTAATAAGATCAAAAATAAATCGTTAATGTCCAATCCCTTTCGATCCAAATTAGCGCCTATTTTCAAGTATATAATATTTTTATTGTCAGATTCAATCTCCGATAATTTATATTTATCCGGAGGTTCTTCCAATCTTAAATACATCTTTGTTAAATGCAGTCATGTTGAAACAAAATTGTAAATAATTTTCAAATATTATTGATAGGTCAAATATACCTTTAATATAAACCATAATGTAAAATATATTTCTTATAAAGTCTGAGCCTGAAAACGTAGAACCACTAAATTTATTCATTTCATTATTACAATAATGTTTATAAAACGTACATTGTCTATCATTTTGTGAATTGTTTCCTTTTGAAACCACCCACGATGGCGAATCGATTTTTGAGCCCAATGATTGACTGTAATCATTTTCTACTTTACTCTCCACAAAGCAGTAAAGTAGTTCGTTACTTCTAATACTTTTTATATTTAAAAAGTTAACGCGGTCATTTTTACACGTATGCTCAACCTCAAAAACTCTATTGGCTCGGGCTGGCATAATTTCATTTTCCGTGGTTACGGCAACAACAAGCTCGTCAACCCGGTTATTTAAATTTTCAGCTCTCAACAAATTTTGAGTAGACCGAACCGAATGAGCTCCTGATATTACAACTGCAGGCAGCTCTTTTTTGACATACGCATAATTCGAATTATTAAGGAGAAAATTAAAATCAATCATTGGCTTCCAATCACATGAAATCTTATTTAAATTATTTTTAGGTGGCACGTTTTTATGCTCAAATTTATTTGAATCTAATACTGCCTCATTATGGACAGTTTTGATTGTCTCAGATCTTTTTGATCTATTGAAATTCTCGATATTAATTTTTGGATTATCATTTTCTCGAAGCTCGCGCATTGCGGTTTCATTCAACCAACGAGCTTTTAACGTTATGGATCCAGATTCCACCGAAGGTAGAATCTTGCACCCACTAGATTCTTGCTTCTGAAATGCAAGTAATCAAGCCCGTAAATAATTTTCTTTTTCGCCTATCGCAGTCTCCTTTAAGAGACGGCCTTTCAATTTTGTAGATTCCGATTGTAGAACGCGATATAAATTAAAAATATCTGCAGCAACACTTTTAATTTCCAAATATAAAAACACTAAATTTTTGAAAATTAATTTAAACAGAATAATAAAATTCTGAAATTAGAATTATTATTTAAAACTATAATTTTCTTTGTAATTCATCCAGGAGTCATTAGATAATTAATTGTTTTAATAAAATCAACAACTGTTTCCGCACAATACTCGCGGCAAATTATTTAAAATCCGTAGCAACGTTTTATTTGTTTCTTTCATGAAAAGCATTTAAATTATTATTAATTATAATCTTTTAATGATATATTCAGCGAAATCATAGTCAGGTTCAAAAACCGGACAATTATTTTCCACATAATTTCAAAATTTAGATGTTGATAATATCGCGTAGACATTTATATGCACTCGCGAAAAATTAGTTTAAAGTCCGTAGCAACATTATTAATAATTCAATTAATTTTAAACTTATTTATCCGAAGTAGTTATGATCGTTAATTTCCATATTTAACTTTTTTTTTCACTTACAGCATTTTTTCTCGATAATCGATAAGCACGTCAGATAAATTAATTGATTAGTTGACTGCTGCATGCACGTACATCTTCCGACGGCAATAACAATCACTTGCGTGTAAATTAAGGCGTAACGTTAATTAGACTAATCTTACGTTTTCTGGTGGCCCAGCGGTTTAATTTATCTCAGGATGTTGAGCTGACCATTTGAAAATGTTTAGAATTATAAACGCGCACTGAGTCGATAGTAACGCTTGTAATCTTTACGAATGGATAAAGTAAATCAAAAATGTCTCAATTAAATAAAATAAAGGTTTTAATAATCATAATTGTTAACCAAGATTTTTTAAAGAATTCATTAAATATCACCCAGCCATTGGTTTGAAAATTTCAAAGTTTGTAAATTCCTCTCCAAAAATTAAATTCACTTTCACAAATAACTTCACCTGGTTATTAGCAAAACACTCTTCGACTTAAAATATATTTTTAATAATAACTGGCACTTCACAATAATATTAGTTTATAAACAAATTAAACTATTAGTTTTCAAACTCACATCTACTAGTTAATTTCTGTCATTACAATTTAGATAAGTAACTCAATGTCATTGTACATTTAATCACAAAAATTTCCATTTGAATAATTATAAATAATCTAAAATCATCCTGGTCACAGCACCAATGTTACATTCTGGCTTATCCATTAATTAGACAGAATAATTTTAAATTGATCAGGTTGACGTCGTGAGGGTGTTAATAGACCCCAGGTGCGTCAGCTGTTGACCTTCTTTTATTTTATTCAAAAAGCTTAACGACTTACCATGGTGGAGATTATGGGCCCCATAAGTCGGCCCAAATAATCCCTCTCTTGCGTAGTTTCTTCTCCTCCGCCAGTGTGTACGCGTCCCTGCCGGTGGCCTGGAAATAGGCCTCGGAATAATACCCGTAACGAGGGTCGTGGAATGGGATACTTCCACTGGCTGGATGGATGAATGGAACGTCCACGGAAACCAACTGCCAATTGTCGCTGATGCCGGTCCAGAAGGCCGGGTTTTCCCTTGGGGCCTTGCCTGAGGTTGAACAAACTGATCTCTGGAGATTCGACGCCTCCGTGAGGACAAGTGATTGTAACTGGTTGATCAGATCACCTGAACCTGATGGCTCAAAAAAACATGAGCTCGACGGCTCAACAACACATGAGCTCGACGGCTCGACAACACTTGAGCTCGACGGCTCGACAACTCATGTGCTCAGAGGCTCAACGACACCGGATTTGGGTATCTCAATCGAATCGTTGGCAACCATTCGCGGTATTACTAACGTTACCGGCTCGATAAGGACTTCCTTAGTTCTTATTCTCGGTCAACCTTGTGTAAGGTCCGCGATAAAGCCTTGAATTACGTGACCAAGCTGTACAACATGTCCTGATCTCCTGCTACGTCAGCCTCGAGGCATAAAGGTTGTTATGATAGGGGGTGAAGGAGCCCGAACAGCTGATTAGCGCTCTGAGCAAAGGAAGGGTGGAACAGCTAGTAAGCGCTCGCCCCTTATAAAGTTCTTAGACAAAGATTTGTGTAAAGGTTTAAGTTAGGTTTTATTCCTTTAAACCGATAGAGACAGGCGGATCAGTCAGTTAACTGTACAGAGTTTCGTGCTCTTTGAGATGTCGCGATCAACTGACTGATCCTGCTGCTCTTCGACTAAATACATTCGTCAAAGTGTTAACGTTGCATCTCAGGTTTCCTATGAGAGAATCGTCGTGGCCCGGGTCTCATGCGTCGTCATCTGTTTAGATTATCCGCGAGCCACGACGATTCTCTTATCGCAAGAGGTTTCCGTTACATTGTTGGCCATGAATAAAATAATATCACCAACAAAGTAACGATTTATTAATTTATTATTTATTTATGATTCTAAGAAGTGTCAAACCGTTTATTCCCCCACTGTGGCGAATAAATAATTCGAGACTTCAAAAAAAAAAAAATTTCCTAAAATTTTTATTCAAATTTAATTAGAACCAGAACGTAACAGTATATATATATATATATATATATATATATATATATATACATATTATTTATTGTTTAAATGTATAAATCGTATATTATTTATTAATTCTCAAGTGTTTTAATTTGATTTGAAATTCGAGTTATTTTTAAATTATTTAGTTTAAATTTATCCGACTTGACATCTATTATTTTCTTTGTGTATATTTATTTTTATCCATATATATATATATATATATAT
Organism: Microplitis demolitor; assembly: GCF_026212275.2. NCBI lineage: Eukaryota > Metazoa > Arthropoda > Insecta > Hymenoptera > Braconidae > Microplitis > Microplitis demolitor. The sequence goes on from NC_068553.1 coordinate 11,662,340, forward strand.
ATATATATATATATATGTATATATATATATATATGTACCCACATTTATATACATGCGTACGGGATGAAAGATGCCGGGTTCGTAACACTGCCCAACAAAAAAAAAAGTTTTTGAATCAAAACAAAATTTCCGATTTTTTAAAAAATTTGTGTTCCGTTTATTTTTTATGTTAGTGTATATTAAATATGTATAAAAATAGATTATTTGAAAGCTATCTTTAGCCGATTCTTGTGCCTATTTTTAATGTAATTTAAATATATTAAAAATATATCTTAGGATATATAAGAAATAAATGCTTGAAAATATGAAAAAATAATTTGGACAATATATTTTAAATACATAAAAAAAAAGAATTATAAAAGTATATTGTTAATTTCACCAACAGCATAAGAAATGTAATATAACATAATTATACATTTTTTATGTACTTGAAATATATTTTTATACATGTATAATTTATATATTTTACGACATAGGGGACGGGAGGCAAAACAAAATACCCCCAAAATCTTCTAAAAAAAAAGTTAATTTTTAAATTGTTCTGGACATTCTAAAATATAATTTTTGTAAACATAATTGAGCATTATTTAAAATTTTATTTGTGAAACTTTTTCGGGATTTACTCTGAATTTTTACTCTTAATTTACTTTGGATACACCTTGAGGACACACGCAATGCATTTCGGCTCTACTCTAGATTCGCTCTGGTAAAACTGTGGTTCCACTCTAAAGAACACTTTGGATTTGTTCTGAAAACTTTATGGTTTCACTCTGGAAAGACTCGTTTCATTCTGGACTTATATTGGATTTGCTCAGAATTTTCTCTGGATTCACTCTGAATTTATATTCTTGAATTACTCTGAATACACTCTGGGAATATTTTGGATATGCTCTGGTTTTAGTCTAGTATCACACTTAAAAAGGGCACAAAACTGCTCTGGAATCGCGCTGGAATCAATATAGTACCATTTTGACTCTGGTACCAGAGTAGTTTCACAATATTTTTCATACCACTAGGGCTGTAAACATGACCTTTAACTCTGAAGATTACGAAGCTTTGATTCATCAACTGTTTTCTTTTCCACATACATTTATTTTTTATAAATTACTTTATTTTCGAACTAGAGTATACATAAATTGATTGGTCAATAGGTTGGATGCACTCATTAGCAGATCGATTAAAAATACCTGTACGGAATGTATCACATATTGACAGTTATGTTACATCACTTTATTTCACGTTTAGTAGTTTAACGTCTGTGGGTTTTGGTAACGTATCAGCTAACACAACATGGGAAAAAATATTTTCGATAGTTGCGATGTTGATTGGGGGTATGTTTTATGTATTTATTGATACAAAATTGATGATCTTTTTTTTTAAATTTACGTCAAAAAATGTTTCAGCTCTAATGCACGCCGTCGTATTCGGTAACGTGACTGCAATAATTCAACGAATGTACTCAAGAAAATCGTTGTACCATACTAAATGGCGAGATTTAAAGGATTTTTTGACCTTGCATCAAATCCCTGATCAACTCAAACAGAGAATGCAAGATTACTTTCAAACGACGTGGTCATTAAACCACGGCATTGATATTCATGAGGTAAAAAGACGCTTATTTATTTTTGCACACTTTAAACGTGAAGCGGAGAGGTAACTACAGCATTAAAGCTTCTCTATTGTTACTAAACTTAAAAGACGGATGGTCGTCCACTAAAATCATCACTAATAATTTTATACAGTACTTAAATAAGAAAAAATGCACTAATATCCAGAAAACATTCTAATATACAATTTCAATATGATTCAAAAACTTCCAGTTGCGTATCGTATTAAAAAAAAGTTGATTATGAAATATATTAGTTAGATGTTAATTGGTCTATTCATACGTGAACATGGTATCCTGCGAAACATCCACTGGATGGTGTTGTTTTTATTTTATTATATTCAGAATTTTGAATATTTGATACCATTCGATTATCACAATATATGTCAATGGGGGACTCAAATTAGTGAAAATTACTTAACAGATTTTGAAAGCCTATCTATTTTGAATTTCAGTCAATTAAAAAATTTCTATACTTTCAACTAAGTAGTCGCACGAAACAAAAAAACGTTAACAGTTATTAATTATAATTATATTTATAATACGGATAATAAAAACAATCTCTTGAAAAGTAAAATTGGAAAAAATTTCAGCTTCTACTGTAATTCTTACGATATCTCTTAAAAGTTACAGTACTGTAAAATAATAGATTTATATCATTATAAAACTATTAATAATAGAAATTAAAATAATTTTTAGATAGTTTAATTGAATAGTATAATTAAATTCCTGTAAATTTGAGATTTTTAATTTTATGTTTTAATTGATAACTGTAAGTTGTGTGTATATTTTGTGCTGGGTTTGCGCATTCCATCATACGGTTTGATTAATAATAAACCATATAAAATAGTACATTGCATAGCAAGTGGGCTAGGTGAGTCTTTATATGGAAAGCATAATGCTTTTAATACAAGTGGTAGGTGTGCATGCACGAACCTCAATGAGTGCTTACAGTGCACAGGAAATGAGAGCTTAGAATATTCTATTTGTCAGATAATGACGGCTCACATACTATGCTCATACTTTATTCAACAAATGTCTGATCGTCGCAAATTATTATATCAGTAAGGTAAACCCTAAATCAGTTGGTGTTATAGATTATACTCGTTCTTGACTACTCTCACCACTCGTTTATTGTTAACTTGTTATTTTATTTTAATTAATAAAAAATCATCAACTTGTTTGATACATCGACTCTAGGATGGTCCATTTGGAACGAATATTTTTAACTTCCTGCTAAGAAAATTAAAAATTTTCAATAATTCGGAAAATAATTGGTTTCAGTCCGATTTTCTAAAATCGAATTTCTGTCAGTTCTTGACGCTTTGAGGTTCTAGAAAGCGATTCTGACTAATTTCAAGATGATGTCAAGATGATGTCCGTGTATGTATGTATGTATGTATGTATGTATGTATGTATGTATGTATGTATGTATGTATGTATGTATGTATGTATGTATGTATGTATGTATGTATGTATGTATGTATGTATGTATGTATGTACTGAAACGAAGTTGAGGTCAACCCCTGATAAGGAGGGGTCAATCAACCGTCCGTTACCCATTTCTTACGTTCGCTAGAAATGAGCCCGTGTCCCTTTTAGTCATTCTGGCTAATTATTTGGTAATTGATTCTGTATTACCCGGTTCGTAAGGACCAGGCGACCGTGTGACCTTGAATTTATATATGTGAATGCATATAAAGTATCGGGATTAGTGGGGCCAGGTTATATCAAAATGTATATAACAAATAAAGACATTAAATATTTGCTAATATAACACTTAATCAGGTGTTAAATAGTTAAATAATACACCCGGTTAATTAGTAGTCATAATAAGAATAGAATCATTATGCTTACCTGGTTGTTGTCACTCTTCTTACCCATGAGTATGATACACTGCTACAGCGAGTAAAGAGAGAAAGAAAGACTTACAATCTAAGACTATTGTGAGGCCATCGTCACAAAAGTCATTGATGACTACGAAGCAGGTATCGTAGGGCCATGGATACAAGACAGGTATGCAACTGGAGTGCATGCGGGTATGCACTAATTGAGCTAACCAGTGGACAGGATAATGATTAGCATATCTACAGGAACTAGATACTTCCAGATACTACAGGTGTAAGCGGGAAAAATAAGAAAGGTAGTTAAAATAAACTAAGTATTTATTTAAGAATCATGATGGGAAAAAAGCATGTATTTGTCAGCACGCAGGCCTTTTATAGATTCGAATAGATCTTTTATAGATTTTAATAATAATAATAATAATAATAATAATAATAACAATAATAATAATAATAATAATAATAATAATAATAATAATAATAATAATAATAATAATAATAATAATAATAATAATAATAATAATAATAATAATAATAATAATAACAATAATAATAATAACAATAATAATAATAATAATAGTACTAATAATAACAATGATAATAATAATAATAATAACAATAATAATAATGTCGACATATCTGTAACTTTTAAACGGATGAACCGATTTCGATCGTGAAGGTTGCATTTGACGTAGCTTGTTAATTTCTACGAGCTGTAGAAAATTGAGCTGGATCGGTTCTGTGCGTTTGGAGATATTTTGAAAATAAATTTTTTTCAAAATTTTTTTTTTTTTTTTTTATAACTTTTAATGTGCTGGATGAATTCATTCCAAAATCTAATAAGTTTTAAGGCTTCATATGCCGCTTCAAATGCCAATTCAACAATCACCATCATTGGCTCAAGAGAAACCGATAGCAAAAGAATTATGTTGTAATAATAATTAAGTAAATACACGCCAGGGCTGCTTGGTGGTTGGGGTATTGAAAAAATACGCATATTAAAAAATATAACATTATTTTCATTTGTCACAACACATAATATCACTGGGTTACAAAATTAGGTCGTTGATTTAATTTATTGATACTGATAATTGTTGGAGCTCATGAATACGTAATTAATCGAATACAAATTAAAGAACTGAGCTCGAGTAATTAATTGAAATAATTGAAAGTATTAAATTGCGTCTAGCTGAATACTAAGTTGATCGCAAAAATGTCATGAGGATAAGTAACATGAATTCAGAAGTTACTGACCGAAGGTAATAATTGAACACTTAATGATAAATTTTCAAGAGCACTAAATGCATAAATATTTGAGTTCATTGAGTTCTAATATTATTGATCACTTAAATTAATTTAATTGAATGAGATCGTAATAAATTACATTGAATTGAATTTATTTTCTGAACACGTGGTACCATGATTGCAGAGGCTACCGAGCGAAAATTAACTGTTAGTTTAATTAAAATATTGAGCATAATGCTAATTAAGTAATTATAATATTGAGTTTTTCATTTTTATGGACGCTTGAAATAATTATTTATTTAATAAAAAAGCACCCGTAATGTTTCTCGTTTAAATAACCTCTTGAGAAACGTGGTCGATGATCACTGGAATTCTTAAGTTTTTAAAGTATTTATTTATGAGCTCTGGTGTCCAAAAGTATATAAATAATCATATTTATATGTAGCTTGATGAATGCTTGATTTAATTGAATTATTACTGTAATTAATTATCTCTTGATTAGTACAAAATAATACCATCAAATTATAACACGTGTTATCACTTGAATGTATATTGCGAACGATAATGGCGGCCGTCTTCTCGACACGAGGCAGGAAAACGAAGATGTGCATGCGCCGAACTGCACATGACTAAGTTTAAATTTTACAGACGCCCCAGTAGGTGCTACCTCTATCTGCCGTAAGTGCAACTATATTTAAATTTAAGTATTGTTGCAGTTACGCAACAAATTGAAAAAAAAAAATTTTTTTAGTATTTTTAAAACATCTCAAGAACGACTAGCTATATCAATTTCGGAATCTGATTTGCTTTAGAACTCAATAAACGCGTCGGTTGCCACCTCAACCATCCCAATTGGTCAATTCGTTTGAGAGTTATCATTGGAGAAACAATGGTAAACAAACGTTTTTTTTTTCTCGAAAACAACGGCAGACAGAAGTACTTTAGAGCTCGAAAATGTATTAATAATAATGTTTTCAAGTTCTTGGGGCTCGAAAACAGCGGGAAGTTTTTGGGCGGACCCGCAGGGTCAACCGATAGACTGATTTTTTTTTCACTTCAACTTCAAAAAGTTGTTGTAAACATTGAGAAGAAATTCCCTGCAAGTGTCAGTCTTGAATTTCAATTTTAAGTACTTTACATTTGATTTCGAAATTTTCCCATTTAAAATACCTAGGAATAAGAGGATTTTTTTCTCAATTCTCTATAGCACACTGCATTTTAACTCTTTAGAGTCTGACCTTGAAACCCCACTCTTTGGTGTCGTGGAGCCCGACAGAATTAGAAAGAACGTGAAGCAAAAATGACAGAGCCGTATTATAAGAGAAAAAATTTCATTTCGGCGGGAAGTGAAGAATAATTTTTTTTATTTTTACTTTATTGAATAATAAATATCAAAGGGCTTAAATTCAAAGTAAGAATTACATTTGGCTTCATTATAAATATAGTTAAGTATTTTTATTATCAGGATAATAATTATTAAGAATACTAAAGAAAGTTCAAATTTCAATGTCAATTCTAATAATATAATTAGTAATATTTTAATAATATTATAAATGTTATTTTTAATAATTTAATAGTTAATTTTTTCCATAAAAACTTTTATTGACTTTATGTTGGTTTTGATGAAATTTTGAATTTTTTCTAACTTTACTTTGGAAGAGACTATTTTTTCACGTCAACAATACTAACTACGGCACTGTCGCTGAACGCAGCGCAAGATTTAAATGAGTGGAAGGGCATTCACAGGCACACTACTACTTTCACATGTTACTCATACATGCTCACGGGGCTCTTCGATTCGGGTTCTCCCCACTAGTCTCACACATAGACATTTTAAGATCTTCTGACTCTAAAAGGTTAAGTTAAAGGATCGTTTACTACAACAATTTGAAGTGGGAGTAAAAAAAAAAAAGAGTCCAAATAAACTACCTTAAGAGACACCGAAATGAGAGTGGTTAAATTGATTGTGCTACTTATTCCAAAAATATTTAGTGTCGAGATTATGTTTTAGAGGAATGTGATTATGATTCAAATGTATTTGTTAATGACCCCCATAATCAGACGCAATTGAAAAAGAACAGGACACTATTTACTTTTTGACAAATTCTTAACCACCAATCGGTAAACCTCTCATAAAGACAGTTAATTAACCGTCCGTTACCCATTTCTTACTTTCCGTTTGAGGAGGTTGGACCAGTCCACGTCGAGCTCAGCGTCTCGAATCCTCTTCAAAATTTCGAAAAGACCTTCCAGGCACCCGACGCTAATTATGTTGAACTCATGTACCGACATTGTCTTAACCCACTGAAATAGAATTAAATAAATAAAAAATTAATTTTTTGTTTATAAAATGTATGTTCTGAATTCAAAAATATATTTTGAGTACTTACATCAATAAAGTCAACGTTGTCGGTTCGGCTTTTTAACGGGAGCTCAGGGGGAGTCACTTGCTTCACCTAGGCCCTTTCCTCAGTGACCTTGCAAAGTTGAATATTGGGTCGTTTTTCTCGACCCAATGATCGACCCAGTCATCTGCATCACCAGTATCATTATCGTCATCATCATTATCCTGTGGCTGCTGTTGAGGATTCAGTTGCATCAGTAATTGCTGTAGCTGATTAATTTGCTGCTGCAGCTGTTATTGATGCCACGCCTGCTGACGAAGAATGAATTCATTTTCCTCAACGCAAAGAGTTCGCTGGGGATCAACAAATTCGTCATTTAGAGGTAAATCGTCTATTTCATCGTCGCTGTATACCTCAGGAGGTGTAGTTTCGTTGCTTCTGAGGTACTGGAGACGTTCCTTCCATTCTTTTTTGGACCATTTCTCGTTAACGTTCTTTTCCAGATGTTCTTTCAGCAGCGTTGAGGTCTGATCGAAAGTGTTTCCAGGCTCACTCCGCAGCCACCATCTTCCGTCAGGCTTATTAGGATTTGTAGGCTGATACCCAGATTCTTCCTCATACGGTCGTCTTATCTCCCTCTAGCAGAGACGCCTCTACTACAGCTTGATACCATTCTAAATCAAAGTCACCGTTGCTTTTGAACTTCTTCGACTCACTTTTGTTAAACTATGATGTAAAGTTTCTGCTTACCATTAGTAAAACTGATGAAATATTACATGAGTTGGAGGTATCAAGAAAAGTGCGGACCATGACGAGAGCGCTGAAAAAATTTTGCCTCTTTTTTGGTAGTACTTTTTTGATATTTTATTGAAAGGTATAAATATTTGAACTAGCCGAAAATAATAATCAATTCAGCTGAGATTCATGTCGGTAATGCCAGAGTAGTGGATATTTAAAATAAATCCTTCAGCAGTAAGGCAACATAGACATAAAATCTTTGTACAGCGGGTTTGGTAACTTTTATATTTTTAAAAAGCTTTTAATGTAGTTAGATTTTATAGTAGATAAAGAGTAAAAATTCACACCTGTATTTACCTTTTATATTGCACTACCACCGGATAATTTGAGGAATCATTAAATACGTTAGAAAACTGATAGAATACCGAACTGTAAATATATGAAAAAACAGACATCAAACACAATGTACCAATATACAGTAAACCCATATGAGTATTTTATAAATCTAAACAAACATGCGTGGGTATGAGCCATAGGTGGGAGAATACAAGTTTTTCCAAATTTCTACATTTACTAGGCTTGAATGTAAAAACGTATGTGTCAGTCTCTTACGAAAACGCATACGCGATGAATCCAATAGACATCCCGAAAATTGATGACGAGTTTCTACAGGCGTTTCTCGAGTCAAACGGTTTACCGGAAAATTTAGTGCATTTGAATAGTGACGAATTAAATTTCGATATCCAGCCTGAGTCCCCTATTCGCGTAAATAATGACAATGACGAAATTCTTAGAGAGTTCGAAATTTTGCCTTTTTTGCCACAAATTCAAATTTTCAACGGAGTCGAACGCTTCAACAGGTATAGTGTAAATAGTCATGCTATGAAGTTTCGTATAGCTCTGGTACCGAATGGATCTAATTATGTGTGAAATGATATCGAAAACCACCGTATGTAGTCACTGCGTTAAAAAAAATATGATATACTTTCAATCGTCTATTTTTCGTATAAAAATGTTTTAATTATCATCGGCAACAGAGTCATATCAGGGCATCAATCAGTTTGTGAGAATAAACAGTTTTGTTTAACATGTAAAATTGTTATTTATCCGAAAACTTCGAAACATAAGTGCGGTAAGGAAATGTGCGATAACTACAATAAGTTATGCGAGGTAGGGAATTTATGTCTTATACCTGTGGCCAAACCTTCAGTTGAATCTAAAAAATGTACAAAATTTATTTACTATGACTTTGTAACGCGCCAAGACGATAAGCTTCAAAACAAGAAATCTGTAAATATTCATATACCTACTTTATGTATCGCTCAAGCTGTTTGTAACTTATGTTGTGATAATTGTTACGTCTAGCATGCAATCAAGACAAATATCATGTACAGTCTCTTGTTTCGAGTCAAGACACTCAAGTCCTTTACTCGGGCGACAGAGACCTCGTCGTTACGGTAATGAGTATGAGGAATAAGATCAATATGGAGGATTATTCTAGAGAAATAATAATAAAAACGACTGGATAACTTACAATTGGTATTTATCAAATTTATTCAGCTTCCGTTGTACAAATTAATGGTTTTTGTTGGTTGGAAGATCGTTGATTTTTTGTATATTGTATAGTATATTGGGCAAAGACTCCGTATTCAACGTCTGCTCCGTCAGTACCCCTGGGTGGGTGTGGTTTGGCAGTATACTGAGAGTTGAGAACCGTGCGGAATAATTTCTTTAACGTGACGCGTGGTACAACAAATATTACAACGGAGTTTTTAGCTTAGCTGAGATTAGAAGACTGGACAATTAGACCGAAAAACTGCAGGCTTATATAGTCCGAAATCGAGGGGGACCGAGCCGTGCCCCTGGATCTTGTAGACTAGAAAAGAGGTGCTTGCTGTACCAGCGTTTAGTTTTATGGGTTTTCTAGTGACTTCTAAATGTGCTTCTCCTCCTGCGGTTCTATTTTGCACTTGCGGTACCCGAGGTCAAGTCAAAGGAGAAAAAAAATAAATCATTTCTTTAATTATTCGATATTCGAGTTGAGGTTTTCTTTTTTATAAAATATTTTCAATTCGGATGCTGGTTATCCGAAAAAATTCAGCGTCTCCTTAGAAGAGTGAGAATTAATATATGTTTAGTTTAGGAAGATTCTGGAATTGTAAACATGGACTTGTTCTTGGTGACACGCGTCATCCCGGCTTGGCCTCCAAGTTAATGAATGGCGGGTTGCCATCTAAGAGTTATCGCCCAGCACCAGAGCGGCTACTGGGTGGCTCCTGTTACTGGGTACTTAAAACGAGAGCTCTTGAGGGACAGCTAGAATCATCGGTTGACAAGCATGATGTCAGGATCGAGGTCTTTATGGCTCATAAATCACGCTACTGCGGTTTTGAGTAGAAATAAAGAAATTAGAGAACTAAAGCGAGTGTGTTTTAGCTTTACTCGTGAAATTAGGGGTCCTCTCTTGCTCTTCCCTTCTCAGCATTAAAAAGAGGCATACTGAATTCGAGAGTGAGTGTACCTAGTATGTGTGTTGAGTAATATAAGTTATTACTCTGTACACATGCAGGCTACGTCAGCTATGTTTTCTGTTTCTATGTTCTCCTATTTCAGATGACCGTGAGGATGTGTGTATTAGCCCCCTTACGTGTATGTGTACGCGCTCCGGCACTATTTCCTTTATTATGCTATGTATACGCATTACATATGAAATCTTGCTAAGAGTTTTGAAATATCAGTGGCATCAGCTATTGGAACTACAGCTTAGTTACGATCACGGTTTAGTTTTCGTACAAGTGATGAATGTGTTTACGGGAGATCAATTTTTTGTGAGACATGTTCAAGGGTTTGATGCACAGTTTATTCTTACTGAAATCATTACAAAGCGATATGATCATATAGATTCCATAATAAATGGTACGACTATTACATTAACGGAATTGAATAAGAAAAAAATTAAATTCATTGATAGTTTTAATTATATACCAATGACATTATCGGGACTTCCTAAAGCTTTTGGTTTTGCAAATAAAATAACTAAAGGATACTTTCCTCATTTATTCAATATCACAAAAAATCAAAACTATGTTGGGCCTATGCCTGAAAAAAAGTATTATCGTCCGGACTTAATGAGCGTGACAGAGAAAAAAGTATTTTTTCAATGGTATGAAAAGAGAGTGAATGAAAATAATTTATTTAATTTTAAGACAGGAATTATATTTTATTGCCGCTTGGATGTCAGCATTTTACGCTTTGCATGTAATAAATTCCGTAATTTAATTTTAAAGTGTAAGAACGTTTGTCCGTTTTCAGAGTGTACAACTATTGCATCATCCTGTATGCTATTCTTCAGACGAAAGTTTTCAAAAGATCAGCAGATTGGTATTGTACCGCGAATGAGGTATTGTTCAGGGGATAATCAATCACGAGTCGCTATCGAATGGCTTACATGGCTTGAACATAGAAATAATATTAAAATAACACATACTTTACTGGATCGCGAAATCAAAACACCTAATGGGGTAAAATTAGATGGCTATAGAGTGGATGAAAATGGTAACAAATACGCGTATCGATTCCATGGTTGTTTCTGGCACGGGTTCGGGCACCCGCCCAAAATTTTTTGAGAATAATCGTGATCACTCTGTATTAAAAAATTAAGATAAAAACAAAAAATCAGCCACGCTCGATTCACGGTATGAAAGTACACGAATGCAAGCCTCAAAAATTAAAGAATGTGGATATGAACTAACAGAAATGTGAGAATGTGAGTTTAATCACGAAAAAAAAAAAAAATAATGGAGAGTTACAAATATTTCTTGATAGCTCAGAAGTTATGCCAGTTAAGCCATTAAATCCACGTGATGCGTTTTTTGGAGGGCGTATTGGTAACGTGAAAACTTATCACGACGTTAGAAGAAATTCTTCTGGAGAATATATTGAAAAGATCCGGCATGTAGATGTATGCTCATTATATCCTTGGGTTTTAAAAACCATATTTTTTCCGGTTGGGCACCCCAAAGTTTACGTAAATGACGATTGTGAAAATATAGTGCCAGATAGTAATATTGAAAACATACAAAGGCTGATAAAATGCAGAGTGTTGCCTTGAAGAACTCTATACCATCCAGTTTTAACTGTTAGAGCACATGGCAAATTATTTTTTCCTCTAGGTATGAGTTGTTGTCAAAATCAAACTCAAACCGAATGTCCGCATGCAAATGGAAGGGATAGAGAGTTATACACCACCTGGGTTGGATGTGAGTGCCGTAAAGCGGTAGAAAAAGGCTACGTCATTCAAAATATTAACGAAGTTTGGGACTATCAGGTAGTACAATATAGCCCAAAAGAAAAAAATGCTACAGGTCTGTTTGTAGAATATATAAATACTTTTTTAAAGATTAAGTAGAGGGCTTCAGGATGGTCAAGCCAATGTATCGATGAAATTTCTAAGCATGAATATCTAGCAAGGTACGAGGATAGAGAGGGCATAAAATTAGACCCTTCAAAAATTAAAAAAAATCCTGGTTTCAGATCTCTAGCTAAACTATTTTTAAATTTGTTTTAGGGTAAATTTGGTCAGCGGGAAAATATAAAAAAAAAATCAATTGTAAATTCTTATGAAGAATTTTGTGATTTAGTTTTCAATCCTGAAATAGAAATGTCTGAATTTGTACTGATTAACCAAGATACGATTTTTATTAATTGGGCAAATAATTTAGATAGTTTGACTCCATCTAACAGGGCGAATATAGTTATTGCTGCGTTTACAACTGCATAAGCTAGAATCAAATTGTACAGTTATTTAGAATACTTAGATTCTCTGGTTTTATATTATGATACAGACTCTGTTATTTACGTTAGTGATGGTTCACGAGATTTGCCAAATGGTGATTTTTTTGGTGATCTAACTGACGAGTTAGGAGGATATGAAGAGGGTAGCTACATTTTATCATTTGTATCTGGTGGTCCCAAATTTTATGAATACGTTGTACAAAAACCCGATATAACTACTACCGAGTGCTGTTAATTAAAAGGAGTAAGATTAAATGCTGAAGCATCTGAACTAGTGACCTACAATACTGTTCGTTCTCTTGTAGTCGATAGTTTGGAACCATTTAATATACATTACACAGGTATACGCAAAGATCAATATAATCAGGTCTTGACAAAAAAAGAGTCAAAAGGTATCCAACTGACGGGTCCTAAGAGGCAACGAGTAGGAGAATTAGATAGTCTACCCTATGGTTACAAAAAAAAATAAAAAGAAAAGTTAAAACAGAATAAATAGATAGAGAAAATTTTGATAAATATTTTGTAAATCTTGGAAACTTTTTTATGAATTTGTTGTATAGTATGTAAATTTTGTGTGAAGTATGTAAATTTTTTGTAAAGAATGTAAATTTTTTGTATAGCATGTAAATTTTTTGTGAAGCATGTAAACTTTTTTGAGAAGCACGTAATTTTTAACTTCCCGCTAAGAAAATCGACGATTTTCAAAAATTTCAGGAAGTTATTGTTTTCACCCCGATTTTCGAAAATCGAGTTTTCATCAAATGTCGACGTTTTGAGGTCCTAGGAAGCTATTCTGACTATTTTCAGAATGATGTCCAAATGTGTGTGTGTGTGTGTGTGTGTGTGTGTGTGTGTGTGTGTGTGTGTATGTGTGTGTGTGTGTGTGTGTAAACTCTTTGTAACTTTTGAACTAATGAATCGATTTGGATGGTTGAGGTGGCAATCGAAAGAGCTTGTTGGCCATCAACTTTTCTGAAAATTTCAGACTATTTGATCGAATAGACTCGAAAATATTTGCGAATTACGGAAAAAAAAAAAATTTTTTTTTAGTTTTTTACTGATTTTCAAAAAACGACTTATACGATCGACTTCAAAATCTTTTCAGCTCTAGAACTCAATAAAACTCGTCGATTGCCACCTCAAGCATCAAAATCGGATAATTCGTTCGAGAGTTATCGCGGGAGGAAGATATGGTGAAAAACGGTTTTTTCTAAATATTTTCGAAACGACTGACGCGATCGATTCCAAATTTTAATCAGCTCTAGAATTCAATAAAACGCGCCGATTGCTACGTCAATTATTAAAATCGATTGATTAGTTCAAAAGATATCCGCGTTGAAAAGTTAAAAAAATAACATTTAATGTTATTTTTTCCGGATAAATCATAATATAACGTACTAAAATGTGTCTGATATCATACCACCTCATCTATTTCATGGTTTCTTTTGATCATATAATGTCATCGAACTTGGTTTTGAGTTTACATCATATTATCAACAAAAAAAATCGATAAAACGTAGTTTTTAATATTTTTCTCGGATATTTTATATTTTATTGTTTCTTACATGAGTCAAAACTTATTTAAATCTTGATTTTGATCCCTGACATTGATTTCTGCCTCAATTCACTTATTTTACTGAACATAATCAGGAACTAAATTTTAAAAACTGCTTCATTGATGATTTTCGATTCTTAAATTTTCAAACTTCAGCATAACAGGTAACTTGTTAGAGCTTGAAAAGATCGTAAAAAAAACAATTGCATGTGATAGCATTTTCGAGCTCGAAGAGCTCGAAAATATATCTACACTAATGTTTTCGAGCTCTTTGAGGTCGAAAACAGTGGGAAGTTTTGGGGCTGGCCCGCAGGGTCAACTGACGCCCAGATTTTTTTTTGTGAAGTACGTACATTTTATTGTACAGTACGTAAATTTGTTTTTTTGTGAAGTACGTAAATTTTTTCGTGAAGTACGTAAATTATTTTGTGGCGTATGTAAATCTTGCAAGTAAGAGTGAATTTTTAGCGTAGAAAATTTTGAATGTAATAATTATTCAATAAAAAAAAATATAAGTACAATAATAAATTTTTCATTTCCTGTATATATTTCCCTAAAATTTAAATTACATTTTTGTTGCGTAATCGAAACTATATCTGAATTTGAATATAGTTTGGCTTCCGACAGATAGGGGCAGCACCTACTGGGGTCTAGCGTATAAATTTAAACTTGGACATGCGCAGTGCGGCGCATTCGCATCCACTCTTTCCTGCCTCGGGTCGAGAAGACAGCCGTCATTATCATTCGCTATATACATTCAAGTAATAACACGTGTTTAATATTAAATTCGTATCATTTTGCGGTCATCTCGAGTAAATAATTAAAAATAATAACTTAGATAAATTCAGCAATCAATAAACTCATAAAAAATATAATTATTTTTGTAATCGTGGGCACCAGAGCTCATAAATAAATCAAATAAAAAATTCCAGAATTCCAATGATCATCGACCACGTTTCTCAAAACGTTATTCAAACGAGAGACATCACAGGTGCCTTTTTATTCAAAAAATAATTATATCAAGTGTTCAAAATATAAAAGACTCAAATTATAATTAATTAATTATCATAATGCTCAATAATTTAATCAAAATCAATGTAAAATCTCCTCGGCAGCCTTTGCCATCACGTTACCACGTGTTTAGCAAATAAATACAATTCAGTGTAATTTATTACGAGCTCATTCAACAATAATAAATTAAGTGATCAATAATATTATAATTAAATGTACTCAATTATTTACGCATTTTATGCTATTAAAAAATAATCATCAAGTGTTCAATTATTAACTTCCGCTCGGTAACCTCTGAATTTATCTTACTTATTATCATGACACTTTTGCAATCAACTCGGTGTTTAAATATATTCATATTAATTATTTCAATTAATTACTCGAGCTTAATTTTAAAATTTGCATTCAATTATTCACGTATTCATGATCTTAGACAATCAACAGTATTAATAGATTTAATCAACGATTTAATTGTGTAACTCAGTGATATTATGTGCTGTGACAAATAAAGATATTATTATATTTTTTAATATGCGTATTTTTCCAATATCTTAACTACCAACCAGTTCTAGCATGTATTTATGAAATTATTATTACAACAATTTCAGAAGGAAAAATAAATTCGAGGTGGAAACATCCATTTACATCCATGATTTGTGGTCCAACAGGATGCGGAAAAACATTTTTTGTTAGAAAATTTTTATGAGAAATCTAGGAAATTTGTGCTCCTCAATATTATAAAGTCATATTCTATTATGCAGAGTGGCAGCATGGTTATGCAGACTATGATAAATCTTTTGTTGAATTTCGCAAAGGTTTACCTCAATCCGGAGACTTTGAGGATAATTTACTGACATTAGTTGTGATTGATGATTTAATGCGTAAATTATCTAGCAGATCAATAGTAGATTTGTTCACCAAAGGTAGACACCACAAAAATCTAAGTGTAATATTTTTATTTCAAAACTTATTTCATCAAGGGAAAAGTCAAGGAGATATATCACTCAATACAAATTATATAATAATGTTTAAAAATCCTCGTGACCAGGCACAAATTTCTCATTTAGCTCGTCAGGTATATCCTGAGAATCCTGTTCTTACAGGATGCATATTTGGAAGCTACTTCTAAGCCCCATGGATATTTACTTCTTAACCTTAAACAAACTACACCTAAAAACTGTCGATTCAGAACATGTATTTTTCGATCAGTTCTATTTCATTATGTTTATATTCCTCGAAAATATCATGATATAAAAGAAGGTGTCTCGCGTAATAATATTCCAGTTATACGATTGTAACAGCACCGGAAAGATCTTCTGGCAGTCATTCAGCACGTAAAGCTATTAGACGCAAAAACGCGGCTCTCCTTCAGGCTCTTGTATATGCATCAGCTGATCAACGTCGTGCTATACTACGTCACGCAGAAAAAGATTTCATTCGTGTTATTTGTGAATGTTGTTTAAACATTTTACGTGGAAATATACCAATAAAAGATTCTGAAAAAAAATTACTTGCTAAACATAAAACTATTTTACGGGAGCTTACAAGTAAAAGTAATAATTGGACGATAACATATCGAAGCTGTAGACAATAATAAGCGCTATACATGGGATAAAAAAGGGGTGGTCTGGTAGTAATATAGGAGATCTTATTAACGATGCTGTACGTCAGCGAAAAACAGTATCAGCAACTGGAAGAAACGTTTTTGCGGCATACTTGCAAGATATTAACACTCCACGAGAGTCTGTGGGAAACAGTAGTTTTTGGAATAAAAGTTCACGCATGATAAACAGACTACCTGCAGCTACTTCAACACCTAGTCGTAATTCTCAAAGTAACAGGTCATCGGATATTTCTACAAGTTTTCTGACTCTTTTTTCTGACTCTGATTCTACTGTTCAGAGAGGTGGTTATAAAAAACAGGTGTATGAAAATTCCTTCAAATGGCTGCGACTGTAGAAGAAACATTTGGAAACGAGTATTTTGATCCTAGTAACCGCGTATCCTATTCTAGGGCCCGAAATCTCATTCATAAGTTCAAGAAAACTATTCCCGAAGAAAAAATTAATGATTGGCTAGCAGCTTAAGATGCCTATACTAGACATCGACCTACAATACGCAAATTTCAACGATTATATTATGATGTTTCGAATATTGATGATGAATGGGGAGCTGATCTTGTAGAATTAAAATCTTTAAAAATATATAACGATGGTATTTCATTTCTCCTAGTCGCATAGATGTGTTAAGTAAGTATGCATGGGTAGAACCCTCAGTAGATAAGTCGGCACGCACTGTAGTTTGTTTTAAAAATGATTTTGACAGTAGTAATGGGCGTATACCTGTGATTTTACAAACAGATAAAGGAACAGAGTTTGTAGCAGGTAGTGTGCAAGAGTATTTAAAGTCAAAAGATATATACTTTAGGTCTACATGTAATCACGATGTAAAAGCAGCAGTCGTTGAGAGATCCAATCATACTCTATAAGAAAGAATGTAGCGTTATTTTTTTCATAAAAGAACTCGATCGATATTTAGATATTTTACAGTATGTAGTTAATGCGTACAATCATATGAAACATAGCGCAACTAAAGTGGAACCCTTTTCTGTTACGATTAATAATGCCATGGAAGCTCGGTATAATCTAATTTGGAAATATCGTGAAATAAAACCCCGGAAAATATCATTCAACTATAAAGTGAATGACTATGTTCTCATCAGTAAGTATAAATCAACGTTCAAGAAAGGTTATGAAGCAGGGTGGGCAGAAGAGATTTTTCAAATTACAAAAACCAAACTACGGAAGTCTATACCTATTTATGAGTTAAAAGATTGAAACGGAGAAGAGCTTGATTGTTTTTTTACGAGCAAGAAATAACGCGTGTAAATAAAAACTTTGATAAAGACGAGTTTAGAATAGAAAAAATACTTTAAACGAAGGGTCAAGGAAAGAACAAACAATACTTTGTCAAGTGGGAAGGATATCCTGATAAATGCAATTCCTGGGTACTTAAATCGACCATATCAGAATGAATAAGACAGAGTTTCACATGATTTTACCTAGTGACAGTAGTATGAACTTCTATCCAGACAGTACAGTTACTCATTACACAACAATGCTACCTAAGCATATTAAATTGGAAGGTCAATGGGTCGTAGAATTAATAGAAATAAAATTTCCAATAAGCTTTTTACATATATAATCAAAAAAAAAAGATGGAATAATGTATCTAATAAGTGCCGAACCAAGAAAGAGCAATGAACCTGACGTATATACTGATTATTATTTTCCACCAGAACTTAATGCAGATAAAACACAATTTATAGCAGCTTTGAATAAATTTCTCCCTTCTTACAATCATTTTACTTTTGGAATAAATGAATCTGTATTTACTGTGATTAAGCGAGTTTGTAAACCTGAAAAATGTAAAAACACTCGCAATCGTCTTCTACTATCAGATACTTTATTAGATATCTTAGGCTTTGATCGATATGCAGACAAATATAATAAAAAAAACTTGTGATTGGTAATAAAAATGGGAGAAGTTACGAATTTACAAGTATAAGTAAAAGACCTTTAAGTATGATAAGAGGTTTGGTGATATAAACTCTGCACTGTTACGTATAATGCCTATAGATGCAAGTTCATATGCCTATGGTATAATGATTACCAGCACCTATGGTTCGCCTAACTATATTCCCGTTTTGTCAAATTCATTCAGGACAATTGAGATAGATATAAGAGATAACAATGGAGACCCTGTGCCATTTGAGTACGGACCGTTGAACATTACACTGCATTTCAAAAAGATGTGCGATATTTTTACCTCTTCCCGAGCGCCGTGCGCGTGGTGCACACACGCAATTATGTCTGTCAGTGTGTCGGGAAACCGAAAGAAGCCAAGAGAAACCGAGCGCTGTAGACAAGCGGAGGAGAAATATTGCTCCCAACATGCGTCGTTTCATGCCCGCTCAGAGTTGCGTGTTTAAATCCGCACTCGAATTTGATTTTTTTTTTTTTTATTATTTTTTAACGTTATAAATTTTTAAATATTTATTTGTTCAAATTTTATAATTAACTGATAATTAAAAATTTTTTGAACAAATTTAAATGGCTGTAAAATGGATAAATAAATGTTAAAACATAATCCTCTTATTATATTTTTATTTAATAATAAATTTTAGCTTATTAATTGCAATTTTTATAAATAATTATGATAAAAAGTCATTTATTATTAATATTAGTTATTAGTTTTAATTGTTACTCAAAGTTTCAAATACGATTTTTATATAAGCTGTTGCACCCACTTGGTACTCTGGTACTATGGACGTGCGTTAATGTTTTTGTCTCAGGAGCTTCAAGTCGTGGAATCACAACCGCGACTGAGACGAATTTTTTTTTTTAAACTAATTAATAATTAATTATTATCTAATTATCTTAAATTAATTCTTATCAAAAAAGCTTATTAATATTATTTAAATCAATAACAAAACGCGATTGTTAGACTTTATTTATCGCTTTTTATCATTTTTATGCTACTACACGTAATTCTAATGATTAATTTATTATTATTAATAATGGTATATTATTTAAAATAATTTGATATTATTTATAATAATTATTAGACTTAATTCTTACTTAAAGTCTAACATATGATTTTTATATTACCTCACCTCTTATACTTTTAAGACGGGCCAATGGACGCGTGCTATCCTTTTAGTCTCACGTTCGCAGAGTCGCGTGTTCGATTCCACGGCTTGATCAGATTTTTATTTTTTTAATTCGAAATTTTTTTCCTTTGATTTGGTAATTTTAATGACACAGATTTCCACACCACCCATGAGGTACTGTGTATCGTGATGCGTTCCCATTTTTTTTTATGGTGGGTCCCCTAGAGGCCATCAACCATAATATAAACTCGAAAACTCAAAGAACGTTAACAATTTTTTTAAATGATAATAAAATTAATATTTAATTGCATAGCCTAAAGCTGTTGCTTAATTTCTTCTTAAAATAAATTAATTAATTAATTAAAGCTTAAAAATCAGAGTAAATTCAGATGGAAGCAAAGCTGAAGGCTCTAACTTCTTCTTAAAATAAATCAATTAATTAAAGCTTCAATTATTGCACTTAGTACTTATGATATATCGGAGCTTTAAGCTCTAACTTTATAATAGAATATATAAAATAATTTCAGTTTTATTAATGGACGATTAATAATCCTAATCAAAATTTGAAATAAAAATTTTTCACAATGGAAAAAGCTGAAAAAAAGTCGACAATTATTATGAAAATAAAATAATTAAAATTTGATGAATACACGCGAATAAAGAATGAAAATAATAGATATCCAGAATGGGAAAAGCTGGAAAAAGTCGAAAATTTTTACGAGTTCTCCATTTTCCAATCGTCACCACTATTATATGCCTGTACATTCATTTGTTGGGACTGGAGCTTCTTTTCGGCATACAATTTTGAAGGTTGCATCATTTCCACTAAATTTTTGTCGATTGCCATTTCTTTTGCACTTAATTTTTTCGATTTGAAGTTCGATCTTATAACGCAAAGCGAATTCAGACTTAGTGGATCTAAACTGTTTTTTTTTTTTTTGGTTTAAACGTCAGGTATCATAGAAAAAGCCTTTTCTGCTGGAGCATTCGAATGAGGAAGGGCTCTTGTGATACTCAATAAAACCTGCAAAATTGGAAACTGTACAGTACTAGCTGAAGACGTGAAGGTGCAAATTTCTCCCCACATGTCATCAAATGACAATTGGCACCATCGATCCTTCAAACTTGCACTGATAGTGTATAAGGAACGTCATTCTTCCTGAAGATTCTCTTCTGGAATCGCAAGTGGTACAGATGTTCTGTAATCGAGAAATCAATGATTCCCTATCAGAATCAAGGAGGGCGATTTCTCTCAAAAAAACTGTCAAATCAGACAAAAACGTGTCGTTAAATGGTAACCGTAGGTGAATTCGTTCCGTAGCTGTTACAAAAAATTTTTTACATTGGGAGCGAACTTCATTAATGACTAATTCAGGAATTCCTAATTCTAATTGGCTCCTTAAATAATCTTCGCAATCGATTCCAACATCAACTTCAGACTCATCACGGTGGTTCTCAATGGATTTGAAGTCAATGTTTAAAGCCTTAAAGATTGTAGGATCTAATAAATCTGGTTTCATGAACCTTTGAAGTACTACAACGAACAATTTCTTCGAAGTAGGTTGCAATTTATGGACTAATGTTTCACTGGATTGAAACTGTGCATTCATCTTTTCCAAACAGTCAAGTGCAAATTTAAGAAAAAAGCATTTATGCTTTTGTCACGGGATTATCCATGATACTAAGCAATTTTGTTGCAACTGAAACATTATTTATAAGAGATTGTTCGATCAAATAAGAAAGCATCGCGTCCCAATTATCCAAAATCCTAGAAATTGCGATTTGACGAGACAACCACCTTGTCGGAGCAAATCGCAAAAGTTTAGATTTTTGATTAAAACCCTGCTGAAAAACAGCAAATTCAGCTAAACGTTTAAGACTACCATTGACGAAGTTTGGAATTCCTGAGATAATTTCATTGATTTCAGCTAAAATCGCAGCATTGCAAGCGTCTCTAGCAATTAGCGCTAAAGAATGACATAAACATGGTATTGTCAAAAGATGTGGAAGACGTTTGGTCAAATGCTTCTAGAATGAATTACTTATACCAATCATGGCTGGTGCATTATCACAAGCAAGTCCAATTAAATTATCCAGAGGAATTTTATTTTGTTCCAAACCATTTGTAAATTCCTCAAGAAGTTTCGTAGCGCAACAGTCGGTGGCATCAACGTGAATTAATTGTATTAACTCAGTCTTTATCATCAGAGAATCTGGATCAACATAGCGAGTCATCAACGTCATCCATTTGTCGTTTGTGTTATCAATAGTCTCGTCAACATAAGCCGAAAACTTAGATTTTTGGAGAACTTCTACGACTTCTTGTGTTTGTTTAACGCTGACGACGTTGTTGATGATTGCAGTAACTTTGGTTCTACTCGCACTCATGTTCTGTAAAACAGCAGGTTCTTGACCAATGAACTGGAATAAATGTAACAAGTCTCCAGAGATTGACAAGGGTAGATTTTTTTCACCTATAAAAGTCGCAAATCGAATTTCAACTGCTTTAACACGATCATTAAAATCCAGTTCAGGTGAAGATGAACTAGCATCGCTTGGTGAATCAGCACTGAGATTCGAAACACGCAAATTTTTTAGGTGTAAATCAGTTTTGGCGTGTCGTTTTATTTCAAAATTTCCACCAGAATAGTCTTGATTACAGGTGAGACAAAAAAACCTAGTCGGATCTGTTAGGACATTTGACACCCATTTTTTTCACTCTGGATTTTCTTCTAGCCATTGGTATTGAAATTTTTTTTTCTTGAGTTTCCTTTGGATTTTTTGGCAGAAGGCTCTGGTAAATCCATGTTTAAAAAATGACTAGATAATACCAATGTTACGCTGATAAAAAAAATCGAATAGAAAAAATATATATATATATATATATATATATATATATATATATATATATATATATATATATATATATATATATATATATATATATGACACTGCCGTGGAATTGAATACAAGACTTGGCGAACGTGAGGCCAAAAGTACGACCGAACGTAAAAAAAAATTATATAAATAATAGGTTAAGCTAATAATATTTAATAAAATTATTCAATAGATAAAAAAAATTATTAAATACTTATTTGAATACCTGAGGCAATTGCTGAAATTCACTGGAAAAATTATATTTATTATTTATTTTAATTATTTATAATTGATCAATGTCAGTGTCGAGGATAACTTTCGCGCGCTTTTTAATATATGCGGAAATTTTGATTTCATATTAGGAAAACATTAAAATATGAATAATACGAATAAAAATACACATAACAAAATAAACAATATATTTGTAAATTTAAAAAAAAAATCCGATCAAGCCGCAGAATCGAACACGCGACTCTGCGAACGTGAGGCTAAAAGGATAGCACGCGTCCATTGGCCTATCTTAAGAGTATAAGACGTGAGGTAATATGAAAATCGCATTTTAGACTTCAATTATTATAAAAAATATATAATTATTTTAAATAATATATCATTATTAATAATAATAAATTAATCATAAGAATTACGTGTAGTAGCATAAAAATGATAAAAAGCGATAAATAAAGTCTAAGAATCGCGTTTTGTTATTGATTTAAATAATATTAATAAGCTT
Source organism: Microplitis demolitor (assembly GCF_026212275.2). Classification (NCBI taxonomy): domain Eukaryota; kingdom Metazoa; phylum Arthropoda; class Insecta; order Hymenoptera; family Braconidae; genus Microplitis; species Microplitis demolitor. The sequence goes on from NC_068553.1 coordinate 11,685,757, forward strand.
TTTTTGTAAGAATTAATTTAAGATAATTAGAAAATAATTAATTATTAATTAGTTTAAAAAAAAAAAATTCGTCTCAGTCGCGGTTGTGATTCCACGACTTGAAGCTCCTGAGATAAAAACATTAACGCACATCCACAGCACCAGTATACCAAGTAGGCGCAACAGCTTATATAAAAATCGTATTTGAAACTGTGAGTAACAATTGGAACTAATAACTAATATTAATAATAAATGACTTTTTATAATAATTATTTATTAAAATTGCAATTAATAATCTAAAATTTATTATTAAATAAAAATATAATGAAAGGATTATGTTTTAACATTTATTTATCCATTTTACAGCCATTTAAATTTGTTCAAAAAAATGTTAATTATTAGTTAATTAAAAAACTTGAACAAATAAATATTTAAAAATTTATAACGTTAAAAAATAATAAAAAAAAAGAAAAATCAAATTCGAGTGCGGATTTGAGCACGCAACTCTGAGCGGGTATGAAACGACGCATGGTGGGAACAATATTTCTCCTTCGCTTGTCTACAGCACTCGGTTTCTCTCGGCTTCTTTCGGTTTCCCGACACACCGATAGACATAATTGAGTGTGTGCACCGCGCGCACGGCGCTCGGGAAGGGGCAAAAATATCGCACGTTTTGGCAGCACTGGTCAGCAGCAAATTGTCATACAGAGAAACAAACAAAAGCAAATTGTAGCTGAATAAATTTCCTAAACGAGTCATGAATTGCTTTTTTCGAAAAAAATTTTCCCGGACCCGTAGACTTAAACAACAAAACCAAAAAATTTAGAAAAATTTTGTCTCGACCATTTTATTATGATTCCGCGAAAACCGTGGCTCAAAAAATTATTTTGCTGGAAGATCTTCAAGCTAGAGATTTTAAGCTTCTATTTGTTTTTTTAAATTTTTCGATACGATCATTTTTACGAAAATACAGACTTCTAAAAATTTTCTTGTTCCTTTAATTTTTTAGATTAGTGTATTTCATTAGTTAAAAAAATGTCGTTCTTACATTCTCATTCTATGGAGTGTGCGAAATTGGAGCTCGACTTATTTACTTTACCACCTACACAAACGGGTATTGAACAATTACAATGGACATATTATAATCCTATGGCCTCTTTAGCCGATGATACACCATTTAAATTCGTCGTCCCCGGTCACAGCAGGGAGTATATCGACTTATTACATACTATGATAAAAATTAAAGCAAAAATCTCAAAAGCTGATGGAATCGCCGATGAAAAAGATTTTGTTGGGCACGTAAATCATTTTTTACGTTCATTATTCAATCAGGTAGATGTTTTTTTCAATCAACAATTGGTTTCTTCACCAAATAACGTTTATGCTTATGGGGTATACATGGTCTTTTAAATTATGGACTTGATGCAAAAACTACGCACCTCAAAATGGCTTCGTGGGCTAAAGATTATAGAGGTGGAATGGATACTATGGAAGCTAAAAAAAATACTGGACTAGATGAGCGTATCATTTATGCGGGCAAAGAAAAACCTTTTGAGATGATGGGATATTTACATTGTAATGTACTTAAAAATTTATCTAAGATAAATTTTTACTCAATGGTGTTGAAATAAGAATTCGTCTAGTCCGGTTGGAGGATGAATTTTGTCTTATGAATGCTAGTACTAACAAATGTAAAGTCACGATTCCTGTGGCTATGCTTATTGTGAGAAGAATAAAGATAAGACCTGGTATTTTACTTGGTCACGCAAAAGCACTCAGTCAAACGACTGCTAAGTACCCCTTCACTCGAGTTGCAGTTATAAGTCATTTGTTCTTTCAAAAAGAATTATCGGAAACAATATTGATAATATCGTGTTGGGTCAGTTACCCAAAATAGTAATACTTGGGTTCGTAGATAACTTGACGTACAATGGGTAAAAAAAAAACACAATCCATTAAATTTCCAAACCTTTTTATTAAACTACCTCTGTTTATACATTGATGGTTAACAAGTTTTATGCCGTGCATTGCAACCCGATTGTGCTGACAATTATTTAGAAGTTGAAGTTTTTGATACATTATTTAGTGGTACTGGAGTTCATTTTGAAAAAGCCAGACATTCTATAACCCGCATAGACTACAGAGACGGTTACGCACTTTATGCATTTGATCTGACTCCAGATTTATATGCGAATCTCGCTTCCCACTGGGATTTAGTGAGGAATAGTACTTTAAGTATTTTAATTTTGACTATAATTAGCCAAACATATATATATATTAGGGTGCTTCGTTTGAAACGACTATTTTTTTTTTCTAGTCCATCGAAGAAATAATGTTCTGAACATGTAAAAAAAATCCTCACCAAAGATGAGCTCTTAATTTAAATTTTAAGTACTCGCTAAATGAATTGGAAAGATTCCCGTTTAATTAACGTGTAAATTTTGATTTATTTTTTTCAATTATGTATAGCTCCGTGGCATTGCAAGATATTAAGTCGCTATTAGGCGGAAATAATAGAGGAATCCTTCCTCCTTAAAACTGCTTGTAGCTAATTTACGTTTTGTAACCGGCCTCACTGGTAAAAAAACTTAAAGCCAATTTTTTAACTTTCCGCTAAGAAAATCGACGATTTTCAAAAATTTCGGGAAGTTATTGTTTTCACCCCGATTTTCGAAAATCGAGTTTTCATCAGATGTCGACGTTTTGAGGTCCTAGGAAGCTATTCTGACTATTTTCAGAATGATGTCCGAGTGTGTGTATGTATGTGTGTGTGTGTGTGTGTGTATGTGTGTGTGTGTATGTAAACTCTTTGTAACTTTTGAACTAATAAATCGATTTGGATGGTTGAGGTGGCAATCGAAAGAGCTTGTTGGCCATCAAATTTTCTGAAAATTTCAGATTATTTGATAGAATAGACTCGAAAATATTTGCGAATTACGAAAAAAAAAAATTTTTTTTTAGTTTTTTATTGATTTTTAAAAAACGACTTATACGATCGACTTCAAAATCTAGTCAGCTCTAGTACTCAATAAAATGCGTCGATTGCCACCTCAAACATCAAAATCGGATAATTCGTTCGAGAGTTATCGCGGGAGAAAGAAATGGTGAAAAACGGTTATTTCTAAATATATTTGAAACGACTGACACGATCGATTTCAAATTTTAATCAGCTCTAGAATCCAATAAAACGCGCCGATTGCCACGTCAATTATTAAAATCGATTGATTACTTCAAAAGATATCGGCGTTGAAAAGTTAAAAAAATAACATTTTATGATTTCTGCCTCAATTCACTTATTTTACTGAACATAATCAGGAACTAAATTTTAAAAACCGCTTCATTGATGATTTTCGATTCTTAAATTTTCAAACTTCAGCATAACAGGTAACTTGTTAGAGCTTGAAAAGATCGTAAAAAAAACAATTGCATGTGATAGCATTTTTGAGCTCGAAGAGCTCGAAAATATATCTACACTAATGTTTTCGAGCTCTTTGAGGTCGAAAACAGTGGGAAGTTTTGGGGCTGGCCCGCACGGTCAACCGACGCCCAGATTTTTTTTTCAAATTTCATGGTTTTTTTTTTTAATTTACTCGCAAACCACTAACTTTAGAACAAAATTGTACGAGACTTTTTTTGTAGAGATTTTATTTTCTACAAAAAAGGTCGTTTAGTCCATTACCGTAAAGCTAGTAGTTTCCGAGATAAATCTAATTAAATATCTCAAGACGAAACTGTCTCCTATTGTACTTACCTCCATCTTTTTCTATCTATACCAAAATGTTTTTGTTTGATCATCGGAAGTTTTTTCAATTACTACCTCTCTCAGTACAAAGATAAATGTTTCATAATTTTAATAATTACATGTAAATGTGTAATATGTATTTTCATATGTTACTCTAATACATGATATGTTTCTACAGCCATGATTTCATAAAAAAAGTACTAAAATTGTGGATAAAACAGCGATATCTGAAATTTTAAGATATTTAATTAGATTTATCTCGGAAACTACTAGCTTTACGGTAATGAACTTGATAACTTTTTTTGTAGGAAACAAAGTTTTCTACAAAAAAAAGTGCTGTACGATTTTGTTCTAAAGTTAGTGGTTTGCGAGTAAATTAAAAAAAAAACCATCAAATTTGAAAAAAAAATTGGCTTTAAGATTTTTTACCAGTGAGGCCGGTTACAAAACGTAAATTAGCTACAAGCAGTTTTAAAGAGGAAGGATTCCTCTGTTATTTCCGCCTAGTAGCGACTTAATATCTTGCAATGCCATGGAGCTAAAGATAATTGAAAAAAATAAATTAAAATTTACACGTTAATTAAACGGGAAGTTTTCTCATTCATAAAGTGAGTACTTAAAATTCTAATTAAGAGCTCATCTTTGGTGAAAATTTTTTTTTTACATGTTTAGAACATTATTTCGTCGATGGACTAGAAAATAAAAATAGTCGTTTCAAACGAAGCACCCTAATATATTGTGACCGGTTTGTAGCTCGACTGGAATCCGTCAGTCGAACTATTCCCGCACAATATCGTTGGCTTACCTGGTTCGGCTGCTGCAGTTGTTGAGCGCCAGGTGATGTATCAATCACCGAAGTTGATACTCGGAAGAAGTCGGCTCAGGGTGGTGGATCGGGAATAGGATAGGCACTTACAATTAACGTCAAATAAATAACAGCCAACTAGGCAAAGTCAGTAGTATATTGAACAGCCAGTAAATAACGAACAAATCGATGACATTTTAATTTTTAGGAATTTTACTCTAACAACTAGGTCGATTAGACAATCCGGATACTTCACTAGCCGAATTCGGCAATTGACTTGATACAACATAAGAACGCAGTAATTATTATAATACCACAACGGATTAAATTATAATACGAATTATAATGACTCGAGGTACTTATCGTAACAACAAATAAACTCCAGGTATCTCTTAATTTGCAACTTAGCGGCAAAGTGATGTCAAGTCACTCGCCCTTAACACCCGTCGGTAACTCTGTTGCCAATCATAGGCTTCAATTAGCATCCAACCGTTTACTTAACTAACTATACTAACAATGATTATAACGCTGATATAATACGAATGCTATCCGGGATTCGGAAGATAGAAAAAAAAAACAAAGAGACGTCGATAACGAGACTCGAAAATGCGCGGTATTACATTAGTTAAACAATATTCAAATAATATAAAAAAAAAACTATACATAATACCAAAACAAAAAAAAATAATAACAAAAAAAAAATAAAAAAAATAATAAAAATATCAACTCCAGGGTCACTTATACGTAACCACTACTCAAACGGAAGTTTTAAATTTTGTACCAGCGGAATAAGTCGAGTTAGGACACGCCGTACCCAAATAAAAGTTATCTGGGCTAATTGCCGTGACTCACAACTTCGGCGTCAACTCGAGTTATTCCTCGAAATAAATTTATCAGACTCGCTCACCGGTCGATGTTCTCGAAGTCCTGAATTCCTCTCGGCTCCGCGTGGTCGATAGGTAACAAGCTGGCCGGGAACGGCTTCAGAATAATTCCGCAAGAACCGGAAGACTCCACCAAACAATAAACAAATTTACTTAATTGCCGAATTTCCTCGAATGCCGAATGATTTCTCTTTATGGAATTAGTTATGTAAATTTTTACTCGAAAGCACGTGTCAGCTACCACGAGGTACGATCCAGAATGGCGTCGTCTGTTTTTCTTTTCAGGCTCCTGCCTTTAGTTCCGGGCTTCCTCACTTGGCGGCACTTTCATCGGGCCTCAACCAGGTAGTCATCCCCATTGTGATGGTCAGTTTCTTCGAAGTCACTCCGGTTTTCCGGATAATCACTAGATCCACGCTACTATCTGCAGTGAACTACTTTGCTCTAGCTGTTCGTGTTCATTAACTCAGCTGTTCGAGTATGTTAGTCGTCCGGCAGGCGAAATCACGATCCGCTGTCAACTTCGGACATTTCCGCTAGCGGTAATTTCCATCCTCAGTCATGTCCTCTTGGGCTCTGGTGACCAGCAAACGAGTACCTATCTTACAGCTACTTGTACCAACGTAAACTAACTTAATTCCTAATTAACTTACTACTATTATGACTAGGACTAATTTTGCGAGTCTCGGATCTTTCTGGTACCACGCTGCCAACTGAACGAATTAATTACTTAAAGCGACGCGGGAAAGTCATTCAAAAGTCGGGATCGGCCAAGTCAAAATACGATAGCTGTCAAAATAAATATAACCTTACATTATTAAAACAATAATGTAGGAATAATAATAAAAATTACGGATTAACAAGTATAGTGACCACGTGTCGGCGTCGAATTCTGTAGTGCAATTTTAAAATGTCACAATATATATACATACATATATATATATATATATATATATATATATATTGTATTTTAGTCTACAGTATTTATATATATATATATATATATATATATATATATATATATATATATATATATATATATAAATACAGTAGACTACTTATAAAATTCATTTTTCACTGAGTCATCGCTCTGTGCGGATCAATTTTATGAATACCCGTCAGCTAGTACAACTTTTACCCTATACTGATGCCATTGTCGGAGGTGTTTACCCAGCTAAGATCCCCTAGATCTGGCCTTAACCCTGTGGAATCATTACAAATACCGATGACCACACAAAGCCAGAGGTTCATTGGGTCGCATTCTTTGTGAACAAGAATGGAAACGGAACCTACTTCGACAGCTTCGGATGTCCTCCCAGTGACTCTCGATTAACTCAGTGCCTTGGAAGAAACTGTAGAAGCTACAGATGGAATAAGCATCAACTTCAAGATATTGCTTCTAATTTTTGCGGTCAATATTGCATTGTTGTGCTTCATTGGCTTTCTAATCACAACTCTTTATCAGCATTCTGTAAGTTGTTTAGTGGCGATACAAAACAAAACGACTGAATTTTATTGAAAATGTTCAACAAATTGTTAAAAATAAAAAGAAGCAAAATAAAAATTTACCGAATAGACCTTTTCAAAATTTATCTGGTACAGACTCAATTATAATCAAAGCTGAATACGATAAGATTTGTATTCCTTAGCCTAGGATTTAATGATAAAAATTTGAATAATTTTTAACGTTATTTCAAGCTACCTTTTAATCACCCATCCTTTAATATTATTCTTAATTGATCTTAAGTAAAATAAAATAATTTAATAATAGGAGAAGAAGATGGAGGGGGATTTTTTTTTTAATCAGAAAATTTTTTCATATATTTTTATTTTTTAGATTAAATACAATAACTTTCACAAATTGTGATTTTTTTTATCTTTATAAATAATTTGTATATAATTTTACTTAAATATTTCCGTAATTGTTTTTCTGTTATTTTCTTTGTTTCTTTATTTTATTGTTATTGTTTATAACATCTATTTTTTTCTCAATTTCTTCGATCTTACGAATTCGCAGCTTTCGAGAATTTTTTTTTCTTTTTTTCGTCAAAGTTAAACCGTCATGTCGAGATTCGTCTACTTTGTCACTGCCACTCATCGGATCTGAATCTTGGCTTTGATTGGTATAACTTGATGAAGAGGAGTATTCTAAAACCAGATCATAAATAATGAGATCCAAATTAAAAAAAAATATATATCAATAATATAAGTATAAACTTTGTGAGTGTATTTACCTTTTCTATCTAAAAACAACGACTTCAAAAAATTGAATACTACTTCGTTCTCCTTCTCTTCTAGGATTTCTCTCCTACTTAACCCATCTAAAAAAAGTAAAATGAAGAATAAAACGTATGCCAAAAACTAGATCAAAAATATCAACTGATTGTATTTACCTGAGCGTGCGTACTCCCACGATTGATACACACTCTCGAAATTGAAATTTATGTGGGCCTCCATATTGAAAATAATCATTAAATTAATATAGAATTATATGAAAAAATAATAATATTAAGTTTGTAAATACCTGCACATATAGATCTACATAACTCCGTGTAGTTATGGGCTAACGACTTCTTTTTGCTGATTTGAGTCTTTAAATTTCCACGCAAACCTTGGATTCACATATATTTTCCTGAGATGCAGGATATATATCTTCCCCCGAATCATCAAATAAATCGGGGGTTTCATTATCACGTACAGTCTCCTGAGTTGCCTGTTGCTTTTCAAACACTTCGTACATTGCTATGAGCTCTTCATCAAACCCATCATTTAATAGAGGATGGAGCGCACCTGATTCACTTGACATTTTGTAGATAAATTTTTCTTACTGATTACTATCAGATATAACTACTGACTGTCACACTTTGAATCCTTTAACTATGTACAGAAAATTCACCTCGTAACCCCCCACCCACACTGACTTTATGATTTGAAGTTTTTTTGACTTTTTATGAGATATTTTATTTATTCAACCACATTTATCTCTCTTCCAAAACAATATAAAGTCGCAGAATAAAACGGAATATAGTGTTGACCGGTACCCCAACGCTGTAATTCACTTACCTGCATATCATACATTGGTTTTTCTTCTATTTCATAATCAAGATTTAATGGAGGGTTTATAGCTAACACTTTAGTGGGCAGGCTGAACTTTAATAAATGAGCTTCATCAAATTTAAATAAGAAATATAGCTCGTCTGCCCATAAATTTATATATGCGAGTGCATATATAGGATCGGGATTAGTGGGGCTGAATTATATACGAAATGTATATAATAAATAAAGATAGCAAATATTTGCATAATATGCCACTGAATCAGGTGTTAAATAATTTATATAATATACCCGGTTAATTAGTATTCATAATAATAATGTAATTACTATACTTAGCTGATGTAGATGTTGAATCAGGTTGTTGTTTGTCCTTTTACCTATGGGTATAAATCACTACGCGATACAAAGAGATAGCTGGCATATATGTCAGTGAAATTGTACCTCAGACTTCACAATTGCGGTGATAGACAATGATAATAAGTGCATCATTATTTATCAATGACTCCAATACTTAAACTGATAAAAGGATTAGGGGAATTGGGTCCTTAAGCGAAGAAAGGAAGAGGATAAGGTAAAACAAAGGAACATGTATCCTAACATTATCACTAAGTTTTTTTAAAATAAAGTATCAAATATAACTGATACATCGTTAATAAAGAACTGATAATAATAGATAGATAATCGATAATTAGGCGCGCAGACGCTTTTATAGAGGATACCCGGTGCTATTGCACCGGTATCGCGCGCATTTCCTCTCCGGTGCATCGGGTAGGAATAATCAAATAATAATAATGATGTTTGCTGGTAATTGCAGATAACTTCACAGATATCACGGGGTAATTTGCCCCGCGTGACAACCCAGTATCATGATTCGATAACGAAGATCTCTAAACCTTGATACACTATTCAGATATGATAAAGCGAGATAATCAGGCATGCGTTGAATAAGTATGTATAATAGTTACTTGGATTGTTGATAGATGTGACATCCAGACTAATAACAATGATTTCACTTCATAAGTCATGAAATTTAAATTTTTGATACTCTAATTAATCTGAAATTCCGAAATGAAAACCAAAGTTATTCATAGTTTCAAGTTTTCAATTCTACCAGCAGTCACTAATGACTGCCAATTTTATTTCTTTCATTTTATTTATTTATTAATTTTTTTTTTTAAATAATATCCTAATGATTGTGCTTGCTTGGACCTAATCATGCCTGAATACTTACCAGCTATCAGCTTGCTTAGTAAGAAATGATTACATTTGCACAGCCATAATCATGCATGAATATTTGCCAGCCATAGGAATACGTAATAATACTTGGCCTGGCATGATTATGCTTTCTCATGCATGATCATGTTCGCTGATTACTGTCAAATATTCAAGCATGATTATGTATGATCAAGTTTGATGATTTGTTTCTCGGGGTATAACGGCAATTTTCATACTTTTGTTATTTAAGCGGTTGTTTTTACCATTTACAGTGTAAATTTTCTAGTATTTTATCAATGCATTCAGTTTTTGTGTAATTGTTACAGACTTTGAAAGAATTTCCAGAAGAATTACGAGGTGACGTATCAATGCACTTGCATCGTGAATTATTAAGTCTACCAATATTTGCGACTGCATCTCCGGGATGTCAAAAATTGCTGTCACTCCATATAAAAAGTAACTTTTGTGCACCTGAAGAGTATTTAGTCCGTCGAGGTGACGCTCTCTCTTACATTTATTATTTATGTAACGGCTCTATGGAAGTTGAACAAAATAATATGGTCGTCGCCATTTTAGGTAGCAAATAAATAAAATTTTAGATAGAGTAAGATCACGTTAAGTGGGTTTCCAATTTTTCACTTGTTCTTGAAAATTAAGTCTATGTATTTTTTTCTTTCGTAGTCACTATAAAAAATTAGACCCTCAAACGATTTTTTTAAATTTTCATTTTAACAACGATTTTTTTTTCCAATGAAAATTTCGAGTACTTGTAATTAAAAAATAGATTCCAAAACAAGCGTTAGAGACAAATTAATGGAATTTTCAGGATTTATTGTCTTAATATCTATATTTTATAAAAATATTAATAGCTTAAAATTCTTTGTTTATTATCCTATTGTTAATTAACTCTTAAGTAAACAAATGAAAATTTTATTGACTTCTCAGTCACCAAATGAAGTTTTTATCCATGGTTTACGTGAGTTATGTATTAAAGTTTAAGATCCCGAAAAAAAATTTCACGGCTCGCGATTAGTTTAAGCAATATTAATTTATTTTTCACCGCGCGCTGGTCGCTGAGCTCTTTCAATATAGTACGTGGCCGAGTGTCTCAGGCTTTATTGCAGCTTTGGTCAGTCATAATTCTGTGTCACATTTAAAAATGTTATTGCTAAACAAAATTTATTTTTTTCAAACAGTATCATGAATAATAAAATAAAATAATTTATTATTATTAAACTGAAACTGATTATTATTGAACTGATTATTAATTAATAATAATTTATAAATTATTATTAAGAAATTATTGAAACATCAGTTATTTTATAACAATAATCAGGAAAAACTGACTAATAACTAAACTTAATTATTAATTTATATTAACTTATAAATTATTATTTACTAATTATTAATAAATAAATTATTTATTAAACAACAATCAGAGAAAACTAATTAATAATTAAACTTATTTATTAGTTAGTTTTCCCGATGTCAGTTTAATAATAAAAAATTATTTTATTGTATTATTCATGAAATTGTTTCAAAAAAATAAAATTTGTTTAATAATAATATTTTTAAATTTTACTTTGAATTATGACTGACCAAAGCTGCAATAGAGCTTGAGATGCTTGGCCGCGTACTGTATTAAGAGCGCTCAGAGACCAGCGCGTGGTGATAAATAAATTCATATTGCTTTAACTAATCCCGAGCAGTGAAATTTTCTTTCGGGATCTTAAACTTTAATATATAACGCATATAAACCATGGATTTGTCACGATTGCAGATCGTGATGGGCGTAGATACGATATTCGTAGAAAATATAGTGAATAAAAGGGTATTTACATTGATCAAGAACCGATCCTATGATCAGGGCTCACGTGACCAAATGCTCAGTTTATTCTATTTTATATTTAATTCGCGCCCACACAATATCGTTGAAGACAATATTGATAAAACCCAAAACGATTTCCAATTTATTATGTGACTGATCTAATTTCACAATCAAATGTCGAGCGGTAAACGTAAGATTGTGTACCCTCTACTGTAAACTAACGGTCTGAGCGGCTAGACAGGTAGAAAAATAGGGGATAAAGGAAGGTGGGCTGTCAAAAAACCTCGTGAAGCTAGTATCTTATTGTTAAAGTAAAATTATCTGATAAATAATGTTTTTCAAATGTTTTATGTGAACGAATGTTTATTTATTAAGGACTCAATATTCTCAAAATACAAAAGGGTTACAAATCGCAAAATATAAAAGTAAATGTTTTATTCATATGGTTTACAAATATTTCAGAGTATATTAAAATAAAAATACCAAAAAATGGTTACAATGTTTAAAACTTTCCCTAAACAGGATTTGGTGAGGTGTCAGGACTGTCAGCAGTAACACAGGACACTTATTCACAACGCGTTCTCGCGGTCAATTAATGTGATTCTAATTTATCGAATTATTTATTTATTTAGTATACTTGTATCAATTTCAATATTTATGCGTTTTTAAATCTCCGTAGGTTAAAGTAAAATGAAGGTCTTCGCGCTTCTCGCGGTAATATAATTTCAATGTTTTCAAATTCTTCGCGTCTTCGCGGTAATATAAAATATAAATTTATAAAATCTTCGCGTATTTCCGCGGTGAAAGGATTTCAAAATATTATTCAAATTCTTCGCTTTTTTGCGGCAAAATATTATTCAGAATCTTCGCATTTATCGCGGTAAAATATTCTTTGATTTTTCACGTTCCTCGTGGTATAATTCAATATAAAAATAAAATGAAATTAAATGAATCAAAATAAGATGAAGATAATCAACGCTACCGGTGCTTCCGATTGATATTAATTCACGACTTACGACGATCAAGGTCCGGTTCGTATGCTCAGCTACCGTTGACCGAATGGTGAATTTAATATCACGTCAATTATTCTCCTGAGACTCGTAGAAAATGATATACCGATCATTCGAGTGCTTACGACGAACAAGGTCCGGTTCGTACGCCCAGCTACCGTTAACCGAATGCTCAATCGAGATACCAATCCTCTAGCCACGAACACCGTCAAGTGTTCGGAGTTCAGTAAAGTTCAGAGTTTGATTCCCAAAAGAACTGATGAGCTAAAGTCCATGGTCTTTTTATATGATCCTCACATATGAAAAGTGGTGGTAACCAGTTTCTCATACGAGAGGACTCGGACTCGCCCAAAAGTTCTAGGCCCATGCACACGTGTGATCCCTGGGAAATAGATTTTGACTATTAAGTAGGCTGATGACCTGGCGCCACTCTGTCGCCGAGCATGCTCGTGTAGGAAACCATAAATTTGGAGGTTTCCATTAGCTTTCTCTCATTCCCAAGAATCACATGCAGGTGCGCATGAGTTGGGTGGTCTATAGTTTCAAGATGAAAAATCAAAGGAAAGACTGCTGTTCTATGCTTAGATTATTAAATGGGAACAGATACATAAATTTTAAAAGTACGTTAAGTAAAAATGATGAATTTTCCAGAAAGAGAAATATATAATACGCGTGGTCTATTAGTACCATACGATTTAATTGTAAAGCGTTGACAACGCTCAGGTAGGTATATTTGTCCGGTACGACTTCTGGCGTCAGTAAGTCGGCGTTATACATGAAAAAGTTTACGTAGAGGAAGTTTTAGTGTGTACTTATTTTGGAAGAGAGGAAAAAAAAAAATTAGAAATTTTTGAATGTAGCAGCCGTGACAGATGAAAACTTCATTTGGTAACTGAGAAGTCAATAAAATTTTCATTTGTTTACTTAAAAGTTAATTAACAATAGGAAAATAAACAAAGAATTTTAAGCTATTAATATTTTCATAAAATATAGATATTAAGACATTAAATCCTGAAAATTTCATTAATTTGTCTCTAACATTGCAAAAAAACTTGTTGTTAAATGAAAATTTTAAAAAATCGATTGAGGGTTTAATTTTCCATAGTGGCTACATAAGAAAAAAAAACATAGACTTAATTTTCATGATCAAGCGGAAAATGGGGGTTCCACTTGACGTGATCTTACTCATAATAAGAATTACTGAAAAGATATATAACATTATTTTAAAACAGGAAAAGGTGACTTAATAGGCTGTGACATAAACGTGCATCTCCAACATGCTGGCAATGGTGGCGGAGCTTGCGGAGTTGGATCAGGTGGTAGCGTTGACGTTATTGTTAAATCAAGTTGCGATGTAAAAGCACTTACATATTGCTATCTGAAATGTATCAATATACAAGGTCTTATTGACGTTTTACGCCTCTATCCTGAGTACCAGCATCAATTTTCCAGGGAAATTGTACACGATCTTACACACAATTTGCGTGAAGGTTACGAAGCCGAGGTTTGATGTTTTAATAATTTTTCTGACACTTATAGATATTCAAATGACTCCTCTTTTCAATCTAAAACTTAAAATTGATGCAAAAAAAAAATTAAAAAAAACAAATTATATTGTATTTAATAGCATTAGATTTTACCTTTTATCATATACATCGAAATTTGAAAACTTGAACATTAATCTTTAAACATAAAATTTTTTCGACTCGGTTAGGTACACCTGGCAAGAAAGGTATTTCAATAATCCCTCTGCAATTTTGATGGGACTGAGATATGTTATTCCCCATCGAAATCTAAGAAACACGTATTTTTTTTAACAGTGGAAAAACATGTTTAGTGGTTGAAACCACCCTTTAGAGTTTAGGCTCTAAAGGGGTCTTTTTGAAGTTTTGCATACTTACAGTTTGAATAAATCAATGAGACCAATGACATCTTATTTGAGAAATTATAAAAAATGTTTTTAGTTTAATAATAAAGTAATTAATAGAACAAAAGTTATAAGGGTTGAAATTCACAAAACTTTCACAGAAAAATCAGTCTATCGATTGACCCTGTGGGCGAGCCCCAAAACTTTCCGCTGTTTTCGAGCTCTTTGAGCTCTAAAACATTATTGTGCATAGATTTTGAAGCTCCTTGAGTTCGAAAATACGTTTGTATGCCATTGTTTTCGAAAAAAAACCGTTTTTTAGCATTTTTTTCTCCCACGACATCTCGCAAACAAATCAACCGATCTTGATTATTGAGGCAACAATTGACGTCTTTTATTTAGTTCTAGATCTGATAACATTTTGGAATTATTTGCTTTTTACTATTTCTTTTTCCCACGATAGCTCTCAAACAATTAAACCGATTGAAATTGCGCAGGCGGCAATCGACGGGTTTTGTTAAGTTCTATAGCTGCTTAGATTTCAAAGTCGATCATGTAAGTCATTTCTGAGAAATCAATAAAAAACTGAAAAAAAATTTTTTTACGTAATTCGCCAATATTTTCGAGTCTACTTAATCAAATGATCTGAAATTTTTGAAAAGTTGATGGCCAACAAGCTCGTTTGATTGCCGCCTTAACCATCTAAACTAGTTCATTAATTAAAAATTTTTAAAGAGTTTACACACACACACACACACACACACACACACACACACACACACACACACACACACACACACACACACACACACACACACACACACACACACACACATACAGATACTTGTACATCATTCTGAAAACCGTCAGAACAGTTTCCTGGGAGCTCAAAACGTCGACACCTAATGAAATTTCGATTTTTGCAAATCAGGGTGAAAACACTAACTTCCCGAAGTTTTCGAAAATCGTCGACTTTCGTAGCGGGAAGTTAAAAAAACTATCCAATGGATTTTAAAAAAATCAGCTACAATCGAAAGTGGAAAAAGACGCAGAGAATACGTCTTCTGAGGTTTTTCCAAAAAATCAAGTTTAGACGGTAAATACCTTTCGATTTCATTTACATTGGTCACCAAGAAAACATCAATATGACGATTAGTTTTGATATTAATTTGCCAAGAAATGTAGTTTCATACATTTTTAGCATTGAGGACATGGTAATATGTAACCAGACAGCAGCGTACGACCTGAGAGTGTGGCTCTCTCGCTGACTTGGTCTCCACTTTTGCTCTGTCTCTCTCTCTCTTTCTTTGCTCTGATTCCCAAGTGCAGCCTAGTCTCTGTGCTAGAGATCCAGGAGTTGACTTCGTGCAGCAGGCGACCGTAAATCGGTCATTGCGCATAATTAAGTGGGGTCAACGGAGGTTGCTGTCTTAGATGAGTTGACCCGAGACGACACTTAAGTTGGAGAATCGTGATTGAACGGACGTGTTTGATTATCTACGCTCGGTTTCTTTTTTGCTAATTCTACCTGAGTTTAAAATTTATCTCAAAAATTTATATGAGTGGTGTTGCACTTAATACACTGAGTTGAACATTTAATTAAAATTTGATATCTGGTTAAAATATATAAGCCAAGTGTGTTAAGTGAGTTTATGTGATCTTCTTCGCCGACAACCTGCTGACGCTGACACCCAGCCCAAGGATCCAACGGACTTCAATGTTTTCCGCAGCAGAGATGAACCGTCGACCAATTTCACCAGTAAGTCGATCGTGATTTGATCCTCTATATTTACATATTTATACCTGCATATTTGAATCTACTCTTTTTTCAATGCATCGCGAAATTTTACTGATTGCTTCCTCCCAAACACGTCCAATAAATCTTTGCACATTCCAATAATTTATAAATTTATTGCTGGACGCTAATATTTTAATTAATTAATTATAAATTTAAAATAATAAAAAGGGGAAACTTCTGTATATATAATTTTGGGCATTCCGGTTAAATAAAAGAATTGTAATTATTGTGAGTGTGCCAACTAATTCGCATATCACCAGCGTCTCGTAAAATAAGTTACTTTTAGCCGTGTGCCTGGTGCGGGACGAGTCTACCTACTTCTGAGATCTATTTTCCCGACATCAGAACCAGCAGCAGAAAATCTAAATTTATATTTATAATAAATAATTTATAATTTATAATTTCAAAATTATTTATTTAATTTGAATTTATTCGGGAAAATTTAATCAACTGTGGTTTGTTGTTAATCGAAACGGAGTAACTAGGGCCCGCCGTTATAAATAATACTATTTTTCTATATTTTACTATCCTTTTTACTTTTAATTCTACACGAAAGAGATCCCAGGATGTTACTCCCAATTCCACGGCCGCTAAAATATGTTATTCTACAAAAATTAATAGGGACAATCATAGCGATCATAAACACTAAATATTTACTTAATAGACTGCTTATGAAAAATTTCAATTATATTCATAACAAACTTGAAAGCAAATAAATAATTCATTAGATATATGAAAACTTATTCGTAAAAATTATTTTAATCAAAACAATTTTCGGAAAGTTTGCAATTTATAATTAGGATCTAAGCTAGATACCAAAGTTGAAAATTTCAAGTTTTTTTAGGGATATAACAAAGCAACTTTCCTGAAAATTCAAAGCATATCGAAATTAGAAGAAAAAAGTAATAGCCATCTGAATATAACGATGTTATGTCCGACTTTTTATTTAATAATTGATTTGCGTGGATTAGGCGTCCGGACTAACAAATGCAATTTATGGCTTAAATGTTTAATTCAAGACTTAATTTATTTATTTTTGGATACGTTTCGATGTGGACTTTCTTTTAAAACTAATTCTATCAAAATAGAGTTGCCTCTGTAGATTAATATAAAATATGTTAATCAATATATATGATTTTCGATTTATAGTACCCTTACTGTCAATTAGAATTTGAAGCTGATTAAAAATTCGTTATCGAGTCGAGAAAGAAAAGAAGTCAATTATAAATTTCTTACCTTTACGCTGATACTCTTTAATCTTCTTTATTAATCTGTTGAATACTCCTTCGCCGTTGACCCTTGGATTAGCTGCTGATACTCTCTCGTACAACCGATTTTTGAGCGAGAGTTGGATGATAGTACTAACTTATTTTAATTAATCAAAACACAATGATAGTTTGCACCTTTTATGTTTTCTTCATTTTAAACTCTTAACTACCGATTAAAAATAAAATTCCTTTATTTTTCTTCAAAGAAAATAGAGATGATGATCTCTAAAAGAATGTATTTTTATTTTTAATCATTAATTGACCTTTTAAATACACTGTTTTGTTTTATAATATTTAGGATATAAATTTGAATTTTGTATATTTTTATATGAATATAATTATGCTCACAAATATGAACCGACACTAAACTATTCACTCACAACCAATAACACTTTTATTAATGTAGTATTTCTCTTTTTTTAACTTCCCGCTAAGAAAATCGACGATTTTGAGAAATTTCGGGAAGTTATTGTTTTCACCCCGATTTTCGAAAATCGAGTTTTCATCAGATGTCGACGTTTTGAGGTGTAGGAAGCTATTCTGACTATTTTTAGAATGATGTCCGAGTGAGTGTATGTGTGTGTGTGTGTGTGTGTGTGTGTGTGTGTGTGTGTGTGTGTGTGCGTGCATGTATGTAAACTCTTTGTAATTTTTGAACTAATGAATCGATTTGGATGGTTGAGGTGGCAATTGAAAGAGCTTGTTGGCCATTAACTTTTCTGAAAATTTCAGATCATTTAGTCGAATAGACTCGAAAATATTTGCGAATTACGAAAAAGAAATCTGGGTGTCGGTTGACCCTGCGGGCCAGCCCCAAAACTTCCCGCTGTTTTCGACCTCAAAGAGCTCGAAAACATTAGTGTAGATATATTTTCGAGCTCGAAAATGCTATCACATGCAATTGTTTTTTTACGATCTTTTCAAGCTCTAACAAGTTACCTATTATGCTGAAGTTTGAAAATTTAAGAATCGAAAATCATCAATAAAGCGGTTTTTAAAATTTAGTTCCTGATTATGTTCAGTAAAATAAGTGTATTGAGGCAGAAATCAATGTCAGGGATCAAAATCAAGATTTAAATAAGTTTTGACTCATGTAAGAAACAATAAAATATGAAATATCCGAGAAAAATATTAAAAACTACGTTTTATCGATTTTTTTGTTGATAATATGATTTAAACTCAAAACCAAGTTCGATGACATTATATGATCAAAAGAAACCATAAAAAAGATGGGTTGGTATGATATCAGGCACATTTTAGTACGTTACATTATGATTTATCCGGAAAAAATGACATGAAATGTTATTTTTTTAATTTTTCAACGCCGATATCTTTTGAACTAATCAATCGATTTTAATAATTGACGTGGCAATCGGCGCGTTTTATTGAATTCTAGAGCGGATTAAAATTTGAAATCGATCGCGTCAGTCGTTTCGAATATATTTAGAAATAACCGTCTTTCACCATTTCTTTCTCCCGCGATAACTCTCGAACGAATTATCCGATTTTGATGTTTGAGGTGGCAATCGACGCATTTTATTGAGTACTAGAGCTGACTAGATTTTGAAGTCGATCGTATAAGTCGTTTTTTTAAAATCAATAAAAAACTAAAAAAAAATTTTTTTTTCGTAATTCGCAAATATTTTCGAGTCTATTCGATCAAATAATCTGAAATTTTCAGAAAATTTGATGGCCAACAAGCTCTTTCGATTGCCACCTCAACCGTCCAAATCGATTCATTAGTTCAAAAGTTACAAAGAGTTTACATACACACATACACACACACATACATACATGCATACACACACTCGGACATCATTCTGAAAATAGTCAGAATAGCTTCCTAGGACCTCAAAACGTCGACATCTGATGAAAACTCGATTTTCGAAAATCGGGATGAAAACAATAACTTCCCGAAATTTTGGAAAATCGTCGATTTCCTTAGCGGGAAGTTAAAAAAAATATTTTTTTTTAGTTTTTCAGTGATTTCTCAGAAACGACTCGAACGATCGACTTCAAAATCTAACAAGCTCTAGAATTTGATAAAACGCGTCGATTGCCACCTCAGCCATCTCAATCGGTTTGTTTCTTCGAGAGATATCGCGGGAGAAAGAAATGGTAAAAAACAGTTATTTGCAAATATCATTGAAATCACTTAACCAAACAATTCCAAAATCGGATCAGTTCTAGAACTCAATAAAATACGTCGATTACCGCCTCAATTATCAAAATCCATTCATTCGTTCGCGAGATATCGTTGAAGAAAGAAATGGTGAAAAACGGTTCTCTCTCAATTTTTTCGAAACGACGGACGCGATCGATTTCAAATTTTTATCAGCTCAAGAATTCAATAAAACGCGCTGATTGCCACCTCAAACGTCAAAATCTATTAATTAGTTCGAAAGATATCGGCGTGGAAAAGTTAAAAAAATAACATTTTATGTTATTTTTTCCGGATAAATCATAATATAACCTACCAACATGTGTCTGAAATTATACCAACTCATCCTTCTTATGGTTTCTTTCGATCATATAGTGTCATCGAACTCGGTTATTAGTTTAAATCATATTATCAACAATAAAATCGATAAAACGTAGTTTTTAATATTTTTCTCGGATATTTCATATTTTGTTGTTTCTTACATGAGTCAAAACTCATTTAAATTTTG
This sequence comes from Microplitis demolitor, assembly GCF_026212275.2. NCBI lineage: Eukaryota > Metazoa > Arthropoda > Insecta > Hymenoptera > Braconidae > Microplitis > Microplitis demolitor. The sequence goes on from NC_068553.1 coordinate 11,705,876, forward strand.
ATTTTGATCCCTGACATTGATTTCTGTCTCAATACACTCATTTCATTGAACATAATCAAGAATTGAATTTTAAAAACCACTTTATTAATGATTTTCAATTCTTAAATTTTCAATCTTCAGCATAACAGGTAACTTGTTAGAGATTGAAAAGATCGTAAAAAATCAATGGCATGTGATAGCATTTTCGAGCTCGAAAATATATCTACACTAATGTTTTCGAGCTCTTTGAGGTTGAAAACAGCGGGAAGTTTTGGGGCTGGCCCGCAGGGTCAACCGACGCCCAGATTTTTTTTATTTATATTTTCTTCAGTTTTGCTTTATTTCTTTTGAGACGAAAATTTTTATTGTATGTAAGACTTTCAAAGTTCCTTGGTTTTCCTTTATAGGAAATAGAGGTGGTGCTCTTTAAAGGAAACAAATTTTTAGTTTTAAGCATTTGTTTACTATTTCTTTTTATTGTATTTTTTCCTCGCAATGCGAATTAATAATTGCTTTATTTGTGCTAACTGATGATCTGATGTGTTTATATAGACATATAGATGTATACATGTGTATTTTAATATAATTTCACTGGTATAACTATTTTTTTTCTTCACGATGCGATTTTTATGATTTATTTTACTGATTTATAAAAGCGATTTTTATCGGTTTTATGAAATGTCAGAATTGAGGATGCTGCTGTACCTGGCTTATGACTCTTGACTGAAAACTTTGAATTCAGCTAGTAATCGAAAAGCAAGCCGGTGCTCGGTAGAGTAATTGCTCTAGAAAAATTTTGAACGCTGCAACCATGGGGTCCGAGTTTAAGAAGGGGGATTTTTTGGTGAGTTGCATCTTTAGAGATGTCCCGTTAACGGAACTTAATTTAAGTCAATGCTAATTGTGCGCATTAGAGTGATCGTAGTTGACAATAAGTGGAAAACGAAGAATAAGGGAATGAAGACAGAAAGAAAGAAATCTGGTCGAACATTTGGTAACACGCAATTAAACCCATTCTCGTTTCTCTCAATAGAAAATGGAATATTCTTACCTTATTCCCCAGGAGTTTTCAACATGAGTGATCAAAAAAGATTACGGAGTCGGACATAACAATGATTTTTGAAAAATTGATTGGCTTTGGATGGCTGTATATAGAAGAAATAGAAGCAATTGAGAAAAATTACGGTAGATCAACAGAATACACCTACACAAAAAATATCAGCTGTTATTTATCCCTTTACTCTGTAAACTGTAGATTTGAGAGGATTTTAAAAAGAGGGAAAATTTTGATAATTCAGTGGGTTAGTTGGAAGCTCCTAGTTAAGCCGGATATTGATTTAGAGAAAATATTTATTTTTTTCTCGAAAGTAAAGTGCCCACAGAAAAAAATGCCGCCAGAAAAGATTCTCTAAGTTATATAGAAGCTGAGATGCTAATTTTTAAAAATAACCAAAAAATTAATATTTTTGGAATTTCAAATAATTCTCCAGTGGTTAGTTTTAGGGTTATTGAGCTTAAATTTTCCGGATCACTTTTTTTTCTGACGTCCTTTGCAGTAAACAATCAACGTCCAAATCGGTGATCCACGTGCGCACACTTTCGTTGAAAAGTAATGGATTTGCCAATATATGATGATTACACAGAAAAATTAAAACCCAACTGATTCCTGTGCAGCATTGAGTCGTGTGCAAGATAAAATAAGGGCAAGCACACGACTAGTTCAGGCGCAACTCCGTAACTACTCATGTGCTACACTCGAACAATTGGTGTTTATAACTATCGAAGTACGGTTAAAGAAAATGTCAATAAATTTCAAAAGCACAAAACCTCAATATTTTGAAATCTTTAAAATATTTCAAATATACTGTCTGGAAATAGCATTTAAATATTAAGGTAAATACGTAACATATTTATAAATATATTTCATCTTTTATGCTTGAGTGTGACGATATATTTTAAATATTTAAAATATTTTGGTTTAGTACTTTTGAAATATGTTAAAATTTTTTTTAACCGTACTTCGATAGTTATACACAGCAAACGTTTGAGTATAGCACACAAGTAGTTACGGTATTGCGCCAGAATGAGTCGTGAGCAGAACATAAGTAGTTACGGCGTTTCACAGGAACCAGTCGTGTCTAGCACCGTACTTAGTCTGGTATGCCACCCGAACGGCAAAAACGGCAGCACCATAATCAGTCGTGTGCAGAACAATACTGACTCATGTGCACACACGAATCAATATTGTTCTGCACACGACTGATTACGGTGTAGCCGTTCGAGTGCTGCACCAGGCTGAGTCTGGTGCTAGACACGACTGGTTACCGTGCGCACCAGAACCAGTCGGGTTTCAATTTTTCCTTGTATAGTGAATAATAACTATATATAAATCAATGTCAATGAATGTTAATGAGCAGTAAAATCAAAACATTATTTCGTTAGTTTTGTAATGGGTACACTTATTCTATCAATAGATTGTGGTCTTGATAAAACAAGTGCCCACACATGGGTAAAACTTAAGGTGTTTTACGTACCTGTCCAGCTATGCTCAGTGGAATCTCAGGACAAGGGTAACCCCGTACTGGACTACGCAGTATTAAAATTAAGAGAGAGATCTTATACCAACTTATCAGAAAGGTTTATAAGGCTAGACAATTAATTAATATGATTTGAATGGCTGATGGAACTGACTCGACGTACGTGACTGAATAAATTTTTCTGACTCGACTGTGATAAATGACTCGACTTATTAGATCACAATTTTTACAATTACTCGACTGAAAAAATTTAATTATAACTGACTCTAGTGATTTAACTATTTATATTTGACAAACTAACGCCACTCACTTAAACTCTTTCAAAACTCCTTCCGCCGATCCAACCTCCTCTCCCAACCAATATCCTCCGGTCCTTGAATCCTCCAATCCTCCAAGACTCGAAATCCTCAAGATCCTCCAAGTCCAATAAATTATATTTAAGACAAACTTAATTTAATAAGCTTCCACGTGACACCTGGGCTTATAAGCTCTTGGCCCTTAATGGCGTCTGTAGTAGCCAGTAGACAGTGACAATAAAGATAGTGGCAATAGCAGCCGTAGTAGTAGAAGTCGGGAAAAGCGTCTGTCCACGGTGGTTGCTGCGAGCCAAGAGAACGACCATTCGTTGTCTCTGGGCCTCGTACCCCTCTCGACTCAGGCTGGCCAATCCCTCAAACCAAGCGTCAAGGAACTTGACCACAGCGACCCAGGAGCATAAGTGGCTATACTGACTTCCGTAGTGGCAGTTGTTGACGAAGGAAGCCGGATCTTTTGGCACGAGTCGAATTTAAATTTGAACGGAATGATAAAGCATTCTACCCCATTACAGTTTAAATAATTTTTGTCAAACCTACATGTATATCATATACACTCATGCCATGAATTAAAGAAACAGAAAAATTTTAGAAAATTATTTGTGATTTTTGCAAGACTCCAACAACGTGAAAAATAATCGTATCAGGATTTTAAAAAAAGCGTTTCATAGCTTAAATCTTTAGTTTCGGCGCATTTTCATCAAAATTTCTTTTGAGTTTCAGCTATTGCACAAACATGAGAAATACCGTGGGAGAAAATTTTTTTAAATATTTTCTATTCTTTGAGAGAGTCCACGGGCTACGAAAAATTTTTTTCGGCTAAACCAATGCATAGGTCGGTTGGCATATTTTAATCAACTTTAATTTGCATTATTTTAGAGAATCGTGCGACAATATGTCACTGAGATATCGGCCATCAAACAAAAACTAATCCTTTTGGGTTTGATCATCGATATTTCAGGTACCAATGATCGCGCAGTAAATTTGAGAGCGGCGTTAGAAGCTTGAATAAATTCTCTACAAGACCCTTTCATCAATTTTTGGAAAAAAAATTTTGATTTTTATTTTGAACATCCATTAGAAGTACGAAAAAATGTTTTTTTGAACTTTTCGCTAAGAAAATTATTAATTTTCAAAAATTCGGGGAGTTATTGGTTTCGCCCTGATTTTCGAAAATCGAGTTTTCATCAGACTTCGACGTTTTAAGTTCCTAGGAAGCTACTCTGACTATTTTCAGAAGTATGTCCGAGTGTCTGTATGTATGTGTGTGTGTGTGTGTGTGTGTGTATCGATGTAAACTCTTAATATTTTTTTTGATGAACTGACTGATTACAATGTTTGAGGTGGCAATGAAAGAGTTTGTTGGTCGTCAACTTTTCTGATAATTTCAAATCGATCGATCAAATAGACTTTAAGATATGGAAGTAAAACAAAAAAAAAAATTTTTTTTTTTTTCAGTTTTTTTCAATTTTTTTAGAAATGGCTCGATCGATCAATTCCAAAATCTAATTAGCACAAGAATTCAATAAAACGCGTCGATTGCCGCCCCAACCATCTCAATCAGTTTATTCGTTTGAAAGAAATCGATCGAGAAAGAAATGGTGAAAAACGGTTTTCTTCGATTATCTTCGAAGCGACTCATCCGATCAATTTCAAAATTTAAGCAGCTCTAAAACTTGATAAAACGCGTCAATTGCTGCCTCGACCATCTTAATCGGTTAATTTTTTCGTAGGATATCGTGAGAGAAAGAAATGCTAACAAACGGTTTTTTCCGAGAACAATGGCATACAACAGTATTTTCGAGCTCGAAGAGCTTAAAAATGTATTCATAACAATGTTTTCCAGCTGAAGAAGCTCGGAAATTGCGGGTAGTTTTGAGGCTGGCTTGCAGGGTCGACCGATAGACCGATTTTTTTTTTGTTTTTTAGTAAAATCAACTGCTACTCGGCAAATATCGATGAAAAGACTAAAGTTGCCAGGCACTTTTTTAGCGCAATATAACCTCAATAATCCTGCAAATTTTTAAATCGATCTATTGAACCGTTTTTTGGGGTCGATTGATCAAAGTTTTGCTAAACAATTAAAAGAACAAGTTTTGTTCTTTTAATTGTGTAATTGTTACATTCTTGCTCTATCTATTTATTGGACAGGAGATTTTAAATTTACCAGGTTGACGTTGATAGGGCGTCGATAAACCCCAGATGCGTCAGCTCTTGACCTTTCTTTATTTTATACAAGAAAAAGTTCAAGGGCTTACCATGGTGGAGATTATAGGTCCCATAAGTCGGTTCAAATAATCTCTTTTTTTTTTCGTAGTTTCTTCTCCACCGCTGGTGCGTACGCGTCCCTGCTGGTGGCCTAGAAATAGGCCTCAGAATAGTACCTGTAACAAGGGTCGTGGAACGGGATGTTTTCGCTAGGTGGATGGACACATGAGTTCAGAGGCTTAACAACACCCGAGCTCAGAGGCTCAACAACACACGCGCTCGGAAGCTCAACAGCACCGGATTTTGGTGTCTCAATCGAATCGTTGGCGATCACTTGCGGTACTACTAACGTTACCGGCTCGATAAGAACTTCCTCAGATTTTATTCTCGGTCGACCTTGTGTAAGGTCCGCGATAAAGCCTTGAATTACGTGACCAAGCTGTACAACACGTCCTGATCTCCTGCTTCGTTGGCCTCGAGGCATAAAAGTTGTTATGATAGGAGGAAAAAGAGCTCGAACTGCTGATTAGCGCTCTGAGCAAATGAAGGGTGGAACCGCTAGTAAGCGCTCACCCCTTTAAGGTTCTTAGACGAAGATTTATGTTAAGGTTAAATTTTAGGTTTTATTGCTTTAAACCGAGTGAGACAAGCGAATCAGTCAGTTGACTGTACAGAGTTTCGTGCTCTTCGAGATCTCGCCATCAACTGACTGAATCTGCTTTTGTTCGACTAAATACATTCATCAAAGTGTTGACGTTGCATCTCAGGTTTCCTATGAGAGAATCGTCGTGACCCGAGTCTCATGCGTCGTCATCTGTTTAGACTATCCGCGAGCCACGGCGATTTTCTTATCACAAGAGATTTCCGTTAGATTGTTGGCGGTGAAAAAAAATAATATCGCCGACAAATTAACGATTTACTAATTTATTATTTATTTATGATTCTAAGAAGTGCCGGACCATTTATTTGCCCACCGTGGCGAATAAATAATTCAAGGCTTCAAAAAAAAATTTTCTAAAATTTTTATTTAAATTTAATTAGAGCCAAAACGTAACATAATCATAATCAAAATGAAAAAAAAATTTTTTTTTTATTTTTCTTACATTTTTGCATTGGTTACTCAGCAAATGCACGGTAAAGACAAAAAAAAGTTTCAAAAAAATTTCAAAAAAGAATCAACGAAAAAAAAATTGAATCTCGTTATTTTGTGTTCGATATTTTTTAGATTTCGAACTATAAAACGCTTTTTTAAAAAAATCCTGATATGACTATTTTTCAAGTTGTTACAGTCTTGCAAAAATCCCGAAAAATTTCTAAAATTATTTTATTCCTTTAGTTTGTGGCATGAATGTACGATCATATTAAATCATATACGCTCATATTAAATCATATACGCTCATATTAAATCATATATGATCATATTTAATCTATATAATCATATTCAATTATGTATGATCAGACATGGCCAATTTTCATATATGATCATAGATGACCTCATTTCTGTGCTCATATATGACCATGCATGAATTTTTTTTCCCGGGATTCCTTTCCAATCTTTGAAGTTAATCGTATATGTCAATTGGATTATAGTAACAATGATAGTATACATACTAACAGTGATAATAATGAGGAGATATTAGTAGTGACAATAGTGGTCATGGTGATAAACAAGTTAAAGTGAAGTTGAAGATTATTATTATTTCTGTTGTTATTATTATTATGAGTATTATTATCAAAACTAAATTATTATTATTAACTACACTTAAATTATTTTATAATTTGGAGAGAATCACTGTTTTATAAAAAATAACAAAAAATTTAAAATATTAACTATAATTACGTAATCTCTAAATCATATTTAATTAGAGATAACTTGATGATTTCATTGATTCGCTATCTTTCAGACATCAGAAAAATATAATCTTTCTGATTACTTTTCGACAAGATCTGAAAGATGACAGTAAGTGGTGCGGAAGATATCTTTCTGATATCTTTATCTTAGATAAGTCTTAAAGTTATCAGATTCATCAAATGTTATCGTTGTGAGATCTTTATGATAGCTTTTTGCCGACCGGGTAGGATTTTATAAAGTTTTGTAAAAAGTGATAAAATTTGTATACATTCATAGTTTTACATAATTGTTATCAAAATTCCAAGGAGATATTGGTAACACTTTTATAAATTTTTTTGAAATATTATGAAATTATATAAAATTTTATGAAACTCCATTATATTATGTAAAGTTTTATAGAACTATAAAATTTTTTAAATATTTAAAAAAATTTATTAAAATCTAAGAGATAATTTTCATAAAATTTTACATAATTTAATAAAATTTTGTAACATTTTATGTAAGGCCGAAACTTCCATTATGTATAATTCCACGAAGTATAGAATTTCACAATATTTCATAGAGTTTCATATATTTCATAAAATTTTATGAAATTTCATACCGATAACTCTTTGAGATCTTTACAAAAAATATGGAAAATTTTATGAAATTTTATAAAACTTTATGAAATTATGCCGAACTTTTTGAAAGTTTGCAAAATTGAAATTTTGACCGTTTACGAAATTTGACGAAATTTTATAAAATTTCATAGAATTGTCTCATCATTCCTGATAAAATTCCATAAATTTTTTAAAAATTTTATAAACTTTTATAAAATTTATTAAAAATATATAATACTTTATACCAATAACCCCTTGAGATCTCGATAACAATCATGTAAAACTTAATAAATTTTCATAGAATTGGTTAAAATTTTATGAAACTTTATGATATTTCACAAAATTTCATAAAATTTTTTCCCGGGACCATAACACGTATATCCTTTTTTTTACTCTTTCGAAGTTATGATTTCTTAGAATTTCATGTCGATTAACATACATCAGCGGCAGCGAAATCGGGGTCGATCACATGTGATATCTTCCTTGTAGAATTACAAGTAGAAAGGTAAGTAAAATATAGAAAAATAATATTATCATTACATCCTCACTGCTAATAGTGTATGAAAAAGTAATTCTCGATTAATTAAAACCAAAGCTGATCATACTATTGATGTTTCCTTGGTGGTGGATGTAGATGTGGTTGAGGGGTGTCTACCCTCTAATCTTGATTTTTTGCAAAAACCTCAAAAGACGTACTCTCTTTTTTTCCCTCTTTTGATCAACACTCATCTCATTACAATCCATTGAATAGTTTTTATTTTAAGTTTTGTGAATCTCTACCCCTATAGCGTTTGCTCCATTAATGACTTTTTCAATTAATCAAAATCATTTTTCATAATTTCTCACCTTGAAAATGATGCCGTTCATTTCATTCGATTATTTAAATAGGAAATATGTAAAACTTCAAAAACACCTATTCGGAGCCTAAACTCTAAGGGGTGGTTCACACCCTAGATATGTTTTTCCACAACTAAAAAAAACATGTTTCCTAGATTTTGACAGAGAAGAGTATATTTCGGTCCCATCGAAAACGGATTGGGACACTTGGGATACCTTTCTTGTGAGTAATATATATTATCTATAACTATACACAACTACTATCTTTTACTGAACAATTTGTAATGTTAAATGTCTAAATATTGTCATATCTGATAACTGATAATTATCAGTCTATTATATAACGATTTAAACTCACTGAAACTAGAAATAGCAGCAACACAATTAACAGTAGTAAAAGAAAAGGCAAAGAATGAATGCATATTAAACTATAAGCTGTTCACTGTTTAGTTTCCAAATTATGAATAATTGACTTTTCCAGCGTTTCTATAAAACAGAAGGAGAATGCACTTGTTTAATAGATATTCAAATATTGAAAATGATCAGTCACACTACCCCCTTCTCAATAAAATTATCGTCCCGATAAAAAATTGTGTTGGGAAGATCGAACTTGATTGAAGTTAAAATTGTTTCCAATTTTGGTTCGTTTCCGTTATGGCCCTAACACATCTATCTATTGCTCTACAGGGAAAAAACACCATCTAGTTATAATGAATACTGTATTAAAATTTTTGACGGAGACGCGGATCAATCCGGTAAGCCGTATGCAGTCACCCACGTGTATCAAAAAAATTATAAGCAAAAATAATAAATACGACTCAAAATAATAATATTTAAATATCTATAAATAACGATATTAAGTTATAATAAATAAAATAATAATTTTAAACAATAAATAAATAATCGTTGTGCCTGGACCAGCTCTTCAGGCTGAAGTAGTGCACGGGGTGCCGGACCGTTTATATAAAACGGACAAAATAATTATACAACGGAAAAAATCTACGAGGGAAGATCCGAGCATGCAATTTATATCGAGGTGGATAACAATCAAATGAATTAATAAAAATTAAATAAACAGTAAATGATGATAGAAAATAATAAATAAGAATAAGAAAAATAGGACTAAAGCGATAAAAGATCCAGGGAAAATAAATATTGAATTTCCCCGACAACTGTTGGTTTTCACTTATTTAATTTTATATAAAGCAAAAAAAAAAAAGATAATTCTCACTCGGTTACAAGATTTAGTTTAATTAAAACAATGATCATTAATACCTGGCTATTGTACAGTAAACACTTCATAAAAGTTATAATAATTTAACCCTTGGGAGTGGTGAACTTATATAAACCAAAATAGTTCTGAATAACTAATATATGAGTTTAATGTATATAAGTAATAATCAATAAACAAAAATGATTTTTAATTTAAACAGAATAAACAAATTATTTCGTCTGAAGTAATTTAAATAATAAAATAATAACAATAATTTTATGCCATGTTATCTCTCAACACGTTTGAGAGAGAGAAAGATACGGAATTACCCTCACACACACTCAAATAAAATAAATTTTTCTAATACAGTAATAATTTTTATAATCATAATTAATGATAAATTAATTAATTTAATTGACCACTGGGGTAAATGATATAAGTTAAATAAAACAATAAATAATTTTAAATAAAGTAAATGATAACAATTATATCTTAAAGATTTTTCATAAATATTTTACCTAAATAATATAAGAATAAGTTAAATAATTATAATAATAATCCGGGAATTTCCATCCGGATGATGATGTCAGTACTTGAGGAATTTTTCCACTCAAGTACAGTAAACTCAAAAAAAAATATGTGCCGCGTCTAACTACCACCGGCTGATTTGTTATATATGTATATATACATCTCTATATACTGTACGTAAGAATTACCTAACAAAAAAAAACACAGGACATCTCATCTATATTCTCAATTTCCAATTATACTTTATAAGAAAATAAAAGAAAACTAGCAATAAATTATTTATATTATTATATGTATCATTCAGTGCAATGATTGATAGTCAATTAATGACGTTTATCTGTGTGCTAGTCACACACGTAAATGTTGTCTACCGTGGCGACGAACAACTACCGGGGGTTATCAAGTAAAGATGCGACAAAGAAATTACAAGGTACTTACTAATTGAAAAATAGATTTCTATTTGTTTTTAAGAGCTGACATTGAAATGCAAATAACTTGTGAACAATGCGGAATTTCGAAAAACTTTGTTTATAATAATTTGTAAGGAATAAAATTATCTACAAAATAGTTCTTACAACATTTTTTGATAAGACTGATAGATTCATCGGAAAAGTAAAAAAATCTTAAAATTTACGATAAATTTGACTTAAAGCTTAAATCACTTTTGAATAGTAGGATTTATCAAAAAATGATAAGAAACTTTTTATGTAGAACGTTAAGTTTCCTCTAAAAAAATTTGTTAGACATAAAAATTCGTTGATTGATTTGTGAGCTAGAAAATTCTAAAAAAAAAAATTTTTTTTCTTCGTGTTATTTAAATGGAAAATAGAAAAATTGATTGAGGCAAACCTTAATATCATTATTAAGAGCCCCGGTTGGTAACAAAATTTTTATTTTTAGTTATACTTTCAATTTTTGGACACCATAAAAAAAAAAAATATTTGTTGTATTTTTTTAAACACCCTAATATACATATGAGCCATTCCACGCCAAATCGGACCGTTTTAAGAATTTTATTTTTTAATTTCCGTCATTTTTCGATATTTTTTAGTAATCATCAAAAAACTTATCCTCCTAAATTTTGAGATTTTTTTTATCATTTTGGTTCAAAAGATATGAAATTTAAAAAAAAACCGCTCTTTTCATGACTTGTTTGCTTATAACTTTTGGAAAAATATTTTAAATAAAAAAACTCGAAAATTAAAAAAGTTTCATTATTTCATGTGCTTTAAAAAAAAAATACAATTAATTTTTTAGAAAAATTTTTCCGCGTTATTTTTAAGTTTTAAAACTTTAAAGTCATTTTCTGAAAATCATGCATATTTTGATTTTCCTGAAAATTTGTGTCAACAAACTACTATCTATTCTACAACTTTTCAGGTGATTCTGGTCATGGGATCTCCGTGGCTACAAATTTTTTCGATTATTGAAAATTAAAAAAATTTTTTTTTCGCTATAAATTATTATCCGTACTGATTTTTGACGCTATACACTTACTTTTCTTGCATATTAAAAATTGATTTCAATATTTTTTTGTAACGGGGTAAATTTTAATTTACCGCTTACAAGTTAAGTCAAAATAAAATCTATAATCCGACTAGTCGTCCGGATGTGAAAATTCCCAATGTTCCGACGTCATTCCCCCATTTGAACTAAGTAGTAGTCCGAAGTCAAGTGGAGAGCGAGTAAGTATAAACTGGAACCGGAACAAGAATCGACATTAGTGACCGGAACGACTGGACCGAACGGACCTAGTCGAGTCGAGACGTACAACATTAGAACGAACGCCAGGACAGACGCCGTAAATTATTTATTAGGTAATTAGGTTATTTAAGACGAGACAGAAACGAGACGCGGATAATTTACAAGAACCAGTACAATTACTAGAATAGGACGAGACCAGGACAAAGACACGACGAGGAAAGAAACTTGAGATTGGAATTGTTGTAAAGGTATTTATAAAATTTACTCCAGGTGGTAAACCGGAGAATTTTATTTAAATACATAGTATACGTCTAGTAGCATCGCGTCGAACCTTTCATAAAATTATTACTTATAAATTAAAATAATTAAATAAAACTGGTATTAATTTATACAAAAATGATTAATTAATAAACTCCAGGCGGGTAGCCAGAACTATTGCGTAGTAAAACATTTCCAGGCAGGTACCCGGAAATATTCTAGAAGTTTCCAGATAGATCATGTAACTCACGTACCGGAAACCGCAGAATCGAGTCACAAATTGCTAGTCGTAAAATTAATTAATTATAAGTAATCTTAATAATAAAAAAAATAAAACAATTATAAATAAAATTAATAATAAATTGTCTCGGTAAAAAGTTGTAAAAGGTCCGCGGTCAATGTCACCGATAAAATAATTAAATAAGTAAAAAGTAAGTTAATTAATAATAACAATATAATAATTAATTAAATAAAACATGATAATTAAATTAAAGGAATTAAGAAAATAGGTTAAGAATAATTGTTGTGATAATCAAAAAACCTGAAAAAGAGCATGTGGAAAAAACGAATAAATTATAATGGCGGAACTTTGAGTTTGAATAAATTAGTAACGTGGTGATGAAATTACTGAGTAAAAAGTCGTTATATTATTGGACTAAAATTAATTGGTGACGAAAGAGAAAAAAGGAAAATAAGAATTAAGGAAGATTAAAATTAGATAATAAATTAATAAACAATTATATAAATTCCAAAACCAATTAATTTATTTATTGCGGGGAAAATTTTACTGTAAAAAATTCAGTGTGTGAAAATAAATCCAGGAGACTGGGTGAGTGTGTGAGTGATAAATATAGATTTTAATGGTAAATCTAGTAATTAAGTATCGCGAAGGTTGAGTGATGTTTAAAATAATTATGTGTGTGAGTGTGTGGAAATGCCTAAGGTAGTTGGCCAATTTTAATAAAGAAAATATTGCGGGTATTAATTGAATTAGGTTTAAATGAATTACTGCGGGTTAATAAATTATAAGTAATAAATATAATGTTTATAAGTGAAAAGGTTATAAGGTAATAAAAGGTTCTAAGGTTTATAGAAGGTTATAAGGTTTATGAAAAGTATCTAAGGTTTATAAAAGTTATAAAGATTTGTTAGGTTGATATAAGGTATAAAGGTATAAAGGTTTATAAAGGTCAAAAGGTAAAGGTTAATTGAATAAATAAAGGTTTAAATTGTTAATTGAAATTATTAACTTATTTATAAATTATCCTTCCTCATCCTTCTCTTACAATTAAATAAATTACACCGACCCTGACGTTCTCTAAGATCCGGCTCGGGGAGGCCGTTATCACTTCCAGTGGCACCCTTAAAAAAAAGGAAATTTATGGACGACCAGAGTAAGAGCTTAGCCCTGTTATATTTTGTTTTGAGTAGAGATTTAAAAATAGTAAACAAAAGTTAATGCTATTTATGAGCAGTTGTAATAACTGTTTGAGAGGCAACTATTTTAAAGCAAAAGAAACATTAGATTTGGTATACAATTTAGCTAAGATCATTACAGGAGCTCAAAAATATCATATAATTATTCGATAAAGCGACGGAGCTATATTAACTAAAGAGTGCTTTAGTTCATAAAACAATTGTTAATGTAAAATTTTTGAAAGAACACAGAAATAATTAAAAACGTTTGTAATACATTTTCGTTGCTCTATCGAATAATTATATGATATTTTTGAGCTCCTGTAATGATCTTAGCTGAATTGTATACCAAATCTAATGTTTCTTTTGCTTTAAAATAGTTGCTTCTCAAACATTTATTATAACTGCTCATAAATAGCATTAACTTTCGTTTACTGTTTTTAAATCTCTACTCAAAACAAAAAATATCGAAATCAATTTTTAATATGTAAGAAAAGTAAGTGTATAGCGTCAAAAATCAGTACGTATAATAATTTGTAGCGAAAAAAAAATTTTTTTAATTTTCAATAATCGAAAAAAATGGTAGCCACGGAGATCCCATGACCAGAATCACCTAAAAAGTTGTGGAATAGATAGTAGTTTGTTGACACAAATTTTCAGGAAAATCAAAATATGCATGATTTTAAGAGAATGACTTTAAAATTTTAAAACTTAAAAATACCGCGGAAAAATTTTTCTAAAAAATTAATTGTATTTTTTTTTTTCAAAAGCACATGAAATAATGAAACTTGTTTAATTTTTGAGTTTTTTTGTTTAAAATATTTTTCCAAGAGTTATAAGCAAAAAAGTCATGAAAAGAGCGGTTTTTTTTTCAAATTTCATATCTTTTGAACCAAAATGATAAAAAAAATCTCAAAATATAGGAGGATGAGTTTTTTGATGATTACTAAAAAATATCGAATAATGACGGAAATTAAAAATTATAATTCTTAAAACCGTCCGATTTGGCGTGGAATGCCCCATATATATATTGTAACGTGATAAAATATTTGATATCGACTCGTGGTTTAAATTATTTGAATGTAATAAATATTTACCCGATGAGCAAATACTAGTGACATCTCGAATCAAAAATTTCAACTCCGACCGAGCAATCGATCCACCGCATGGATTGAAACGAGTGATCCGGGATATTTCGAACTGAACAGCCACATTGTTGATCACTTCGATTCACGACGAAAAAGAACAATTTTGATTTACGGCAGAACAATTAAATTGCGAGTAATAATTATTGCGTGTGTAATAATCTGACTATTTTGTAAACAAAAATCAAAGTTTTGGTGAACAAGCCGAAGCCTCGACATGAGAACTGAGTAAAGAAGTGTACAATCGGCTGATTTTGTTTAATAAACAAGTGGAACGCGTTCGGTGTAAATGACAATTAATTTAATAATTAATTACACGTAGTAACTGTATGATAGTGAAATTTAACGCGTTACCGAAATAAAATATTATTTTATATTTTATGTTATTTCATTCTAGCAATTCTGAGAATTACGGATTATCTGTATCTCATTCGCAACAGCAGTCTTGTCGCCTCCCCATGTAAGAATACTCTGACGTCACTCGTCAAGTACTTCGTTAATACGTACGCTGTATGTGCGTCTCCGGACAATGAAATTATTTTATTTCTATTTCGTCAACCGACTGTGACTTTGTTTTCGATCAACTACGATTATTTTTTGATAATTTTGTTTATATCGATCAAGCCAACAGCGTCATTTATATTTTCTTGTAACCGACAATTTGTTTGAAACCGATCAATTATTTTGTTATTTAATATACGACTAATTTTCTTTTTTATAATTCTGATCAATCATTCATCGTAATCTTAAGTGCCCGACCTTTCCCCGATCCACCACCCTGAGCCGATGTATTTTTGATAATGGTTCATTTGGTGATTATTGAATCACCTGGTTCCCATCATTTGAATTTTTGAACAAGGTTACCAAATAGTACGTGTACTCGGACTTTGCTCCAGTAGATCCCCGGTGATGAAAAACCCGTTACAATATATACAGTCCACGTCACTTGGATAGCCTCACCTATTTTTTGTCAATAACTGATTCTTTACTCGCTGATATATAAAATTATCTGTATGTTTTATATTACTTAATTAAGACAAAACAAAATATGTTGTTAGTGTTCGAAAAACAAAGCGAGAATATCATGAGGGGGACATGCCACTGGTCGGCAGTTCGTCACATGGATAACCTCAGTCAAATTTATTGCGCAAAGGAATTAATTTGTTTCATTTTCGTATTATTATGTTTCAATATTATAGCGAGGTGAATAAATTAAAATCGATTTAAAACACCAAAATTGGTGACTATATAAAATAGGGCGCAATAAAATGTTAAGTATTGAAGAAATTAATAAAATTAATTTTTTACTTAATCAAAATTTTTTCCCATCTTGAAATCGCTAGAAGAGTGAATTGAAGTGCTAAAGTCATTAATAATTTCGTGTAAAACAATGAAAACTACTGAAAAAATTATAAAGGTCGAAAGAAATTCGCAACAACGCCAAGGGAACGTCGAATGATAATTTGCGCGGCATTTAATTCCATTAAGACTGTGAGGCAAATAGCGGGAGAAGTTGGAACAGCAGCATCTATTTCAACTGTGACAAGAGTGATAAGACGGGCAAAGCATCTAAAGAGAAAGAAATTGAAGAAAAAATCGGCTTTGAATCAAAAACACATATTAGCACGACTTTTATTTGCAAAATAACACATGGGTTGGATAGATAAATGGCTACAAGTAATTTTTTCAGATGAGATAAAATTTAATTTAGATGGGCCTGATGTATGTAACTATTACTTTTATGATCTGCGGAAGGAAGAAAAAATTTTGATTAAGAATCAGATATTGAAAAAAATAGGTCAGGATATCCAAGTGCCGCGGACTGTATTTTGCAAATAAAAGTCGTGCTAATATGTGTTTTTGATTCAAAGCCGATTTTTTCTTCAATTTCTTTCTCTTTAGATGCTTTGCCCGTCTTATCACTCTTGTCACAGTTGAAATAGATGCTGCTGTTCCAACTTCTCCCGCTATTTGCCTCACAGTCTTAATGGAATTAAATGCCGCGCAAATTATCATTCGACGTTCCCTTGGCGTTGTTGCGAATTTCTTTCGACCTTTATAATTTTTTCAGTAGTTTTCATTGTTTTACACGAAATTATTAATGACTTTAGCACTTCAATTCACTCTTCTAGCGATTTCAAGATGGGAAAAAATTTTGATTAAGTAAAAAATTAATTTTATTAATTTCTTCAATACTTAACATTTTATTGCGCCCTATTTTATATAGTCACCAATTTTGGTGTTTTAAATCGATTTTAATTTATTCACCTCGCTATAATATTGAAACATAATAATACGAAAATGAAACAAATTAATTCCTTTGCGCAATAAATTTGACTGAGGTTATCCATGTGACGAACTGCCGACCAGTGGCATGTCCCCCTCATGATATTCTCGCTTTGTTTTTCGAACACTAACAACATATTTTGTTTTGTCTTAATTAAGTAATATAAAACATACAGATAATTTTATATATCAGCGAGTAAAGAATCAGTTATTGACAAAAAATAGGTGAGGCTATCCAAGTGACGTGGACTGTATATATATATATATATATATATTAGGGTGGTCCGTTTGGAACGACTATTTTTTTTTTTGCTCTCACTGAAAAATATTGTTGTAGACATTGAAAAAAAAAATCTCTGAAAGTTTTAGCTGTTAATTTCAATTTTGAGTAGTTTGCATTTGATTTTGAAATTTTCCCATTTAAAATACATGGAAAAGTTAGGATTTTTTTTTTGGTTCTCTATAGCTCAGTGGCGTTTTACATTACGCTTATGTTCATAGGTGGGATTTGTAGGTATTTAGTTGCTCTTTCAGAGCTTTCAAGAAATTTTACCCTAACTTTTATATTTTGAAGTAGGGTCTCGGTAGAAGTTAGTTTTATAATAAAAAAACGCTGTTTTTTGCATTTTATCGGGAAACCGTCAGAGTTACGACTCAGATTTAACAAGTTATATTTAGGAAATTTGATGCTCTACAAAAAAGGTCCTGTAATAATATTCGTTTAAGTGGATAGGTAAGAAGTTATGAGGTTTTTAAAATTGAAAAAAAAAAGTAAATATCAATTATTTGGTATGTTTAACGTAAGTTAAACGTAAAAAAATATTTATTTATAGGTCTTTTTTTTTGAAGCTAAACACAACGTATAACTGACAACATAATTTACAAAAAAAGTTACGTTGTAAATCATTAATTAATTATTTGTATTTGTATTTGTATTTGTATATCATTAATTAAAAAATCTATATGTTTAGAAAACAATTTTTAATAAGTAATCATGATGTCAGAGCTTTACGAGAAATCTGTATTTTCCTGATTTTATTCTATCTGGAAGCATGGTTTGTTGCTACAGACCCGATAAAAGCTCCCAATTTTGATTTGAAATTGTTTAAAAATTTACTGATTTTTAAAAATATATATCCAAAAATTGGTGAAGCAGCTCTTGTAAAATTATCTGGGCATCTATGGTATCTGCATGAGCAACTTGCTATTTTGGCACTCTTTGATCCAACGGTATCACGTCAACAAAAAATCAAAATGGCTGACGCATTTAAAAGTGAAAAATCGCAAATGACTAGTGAAGGAAAATGCTTGACGATAAAAAAAACTCAATTTCATTTATTGACAAAAAAAGAAATTAGTGACTTTGTAAATATTAGATCTCTTTTTATATTTAAACAATTTAATTTGGCATATGATTTTCTTGAAAAAGACCCTGAGCTTTGAAACTCTGATATTAATTATAAAAAATGTCTTGAAATATTTAAAAGTTTGAAGGTTGTGAATGATACCGCAGAAAGAGGAGTTGCTCTAATTGGAAAATATAATAATTGTCTTACGCAAGAAGAAGAACAGAGGCAATTGATTTTACAAGTTGTTCAAGATCACCGTAAAAATTACTCGTCTTGCAACAAAAAAAATTTCGTCTTATCTACTTCATAAATTGTTTGATTGATGCTGAAGAAATATCATTCTATTTATTTATTTTTTAAAATTATGTTGTCAGTTATACGTTGTCTTTCGCTTAAAAAAAAAAAAAAAGACCTATAAATAAATATTTTTTTATGTTTAACTTACGTTAAACATACCAAATAATTGATATTTATTTTTTTTTTCAATTTTAAAAGCCTCATAACTTCTTACCTATCCGCTTTAACGAATTTTATTACAGAACCTTTTTTTGTAGAGCATCAAATTTCCTAAATATAACTTGTTAAATCTAAGTCGTAACTCTGACGGTTTCCCGATAAAATGCAAAAAACAGCGTTTTTTTTTATTGAAAAACTAACTTCTACCGAGACCTCACTTCAAAATATAAAAGTTAGGGTAAAATTTCTTGAAAGCTCTGAAAGAGCAACTAAATACCTACAAATCCCACCTATGAACATAAACATAACGTAAAACGCCACTGAGCGATAGAGAATTAAAAAAAAAATCCTACCTTTTCCATGTATTTTAAATGGGAAAATTTCAAAATCAAATGTAAAGTACTCAAAATTAAAATTAAGAGCTAAAACTTTCAGAGATTTTTTTTTTAATGTCTACAACAATATTTTTCAGTGGGAGCGAAAAAAAAAATAGTCGTTCCAAACGGACCACCCTAATATATATATATATATATATATATATATATATATATATATATATATATATATATATATATATATATGAGCAGATTCATTTATTCTCGACGAAGAGTGCGCAATGGGGTCAGCGATTTTGATGCTGATTATTTTCTCGAAAGTATACCTAAAAAGGAGATGATCCTGAAAATTTGAGCCTGATATGTGCGAATCCAGCCGCTACAGAATTTTTTAAAAAAGTCGATTTTTCACTAATTTTTAAATATTTGTATCTCAGCTTGCCTATAACCTTATGACTCTCTCTCAGCGGCATTCTTCTCAGTACGACTTCTCCTTTCATGAAAAAATAGACATTAGGTCTAAACTTATATCGGGCTTAGCTAATAGCTTCCAACTAAACAACTGTTTCGGTTTAATTTTGCCTATTGATAAAACACTATTATACAGTTCTAGGTTTCCACTAAATCAAATTAGTGTATTACCGTACGATGGACGGTGGGGCTAAATAAGTTATAGATCAAATTGAACGGTATATAGTTTAGTGCCGGATAGCTCAACTGGCAGAGCACTTGGCGCGATACCGACATGGTCTGGGTTCGATTTCCAGTTCGGGCAATGTATATTTTTGTCTATTTATCTATTAATTGTCTTATTGAGAAGGTTTGCATGTTTTAGGTTTCCACTATATTAAATTCCACTATAGAAAATTTGAAAAATTTTATTTATAAATACAGTTTAACTACTTTAAAATCTTTTTTAAAAGACGTAATTCTTACTTTTCAAGAATTGTCATTGTTAGATGTAAAAGAATGGTTCATTCGAGTGCCTTTGATGGTTTCCAAAGATTAAAATCATGTATTCAATTTTTTTCTTAATATTTTTGAATATCAGCATCAAATACCCATTTCGCTCTGGAAATATAGAGTATTATTTACATCATGCATGTCTATGAATTATGATTTTACTCCGCATACCTTGTACATGAATAAAATAAAATTTTTCAAGTTTTCTACAATAGTCATTTCATTTATATTTTTTTGTACTTTTACGTAACATTAGAACATAAAATTTTAATAACTATGAAATATGTATCTGCAATTACTTCTATTTAATTCAATAATCATTATTTTATGTGCTAAATTGGTGGTACACATAATAGTGTTTTATAAATAGGAAACATTTAACAAAAACAGGTGTTTAGTTGAAAACTATTAGCTAAGCCATACATAAGTTCAGACCTAATATCTATTTTTTTCATAAAGTAGAACTCTTACTGAGAAGAATGCTGCTGAGAGGGAGTCTTTAGGTTATAGACAAGCTGAGATACAAATATTTAAAAATTATTAAAAAATCGACTTTTTTAAAAAATTCAAAAAATTCTCTAGCGGCCGGAGTTGCACATATCAGGCTTATATTTTCAGAATCGTCCCATTTTTAGGTGTACTTTCGAGATAAAAATCAGCATCAAAATTGCCGACCCCAATGCGCACACTTTCGTCGATAATTAACGGATGTGCCAATATAGACATACATCCCTTAACGGCCACACGGTGTGTCTAGTCACCCCGAGCTTGAAAACAGTGGAATTAAAGGTCTTGTAACTTTCAAATACGTTGGTCAAAAAACTTTCAAAAAAAGGGAGTAACCCCGTGTGGCCCTTATGTGGACTGGGTGAAGTGTGGCCGTTAAGGAATATATAGTGGTTCGGCTTCACTACGCGAGATGGTATTCACGACTCGCACCTCTTGCAATACCTCGTCCCTATGCCTGTCTCAATATATAACATTTTCAACGTGTAACTTCCAATACGGTGTCTTAGGTGGGGTATACGATAGCTACAGCTAACTGAGAAGTCTCAGCTATCGTATACTTAGACGAAACGCCTCTCACCCTACAAAAACCTTTTTCCATCTTTCCTCTTCTCATCATCTTCCACAACGTTTGGCTCTTTGATAACTGGTGACTTAGGCAGTGATTATTGCGATATATTTCTAAAGTATCGTCACCAAAGTGGGCTACAGATATATATTATTGTATATATATTAGGGTGCTTCGTTTCCGGCGGAAGTATTTTTTTTGTTGCTCATCAAGCAAAATATTGTTCTTT
Organism: Microplitis demolitor; assembly: GCF_026212275.2. Taxonomy (NCBI): domain Eukaryota; kingdom Metazoa; phylum Arthropoda; class Insecta; order Hymenoptera; family Braconidae; genus Microplitis; species Microplitis demolitor. The sequence continues at coordinate 11,727,159 of NC_068553.1, forward strand.
ATGCTAAAACAAAAATTCCTGCCAAGTTTGAAACCTTAATTCTAATCCTAAGTACTTTCCATTCGATTTCCAAGATTTCCCATTTACAATAAACGTAAATTACTTTTATCTTAACTTTCTGATACTCAGCTACGTTTTATGATATCGTTGCAGTATTGGTCGCAAATTGTAGGGCATTTGGTGTTCTTCCAAAGTGTCCATAGGAACTTAACTGTAATTCCAGCTGTTTCACTGATTTCCGCTGAGGAAGTCATTTTTCGTTTCAAATTGACCTTTATTGGCTTGCAGAACGTAAACCAATGAATGCATACCGGGGAAATGAAACTCGGCTGGCGCCCGTTACAATATATATATATATATATATATATATATATATATATATATATATATATTGTAACCTATCTTTTTCTTAGATAATTCGATTAAACTTAACAAAATTACACATAACTCTTATTCAATAAATTTACTCAATGACTCGATCTCAAAATTCACAAATCGGGCTACGTTACACTTCACCCACTGATCACTCCTCTCATTTCCTCCAGATCCTGACGGGCGCCAGCTGACTTTTATTTCCCCGGTATCGGCAACCGGTCTAAACGTACACGTAAATTAAAACCTAATATCTAAATCCTTCGGAGATGAGAGAAATGTACGGAGGTAGCGGCATGCCCTGATGCGCTCAGTATGCAAGGTTGTAGAGAGAGGGTCGCGGTTCTTTTTACGCGGAAGAAGCCAATTAATTAAAATTAAATTAAAGAAAATAAAGGAAAGAAAACTACATAAAATATCGTACAAAGGACGCAAGAGCGACGCGAAGGGCCCAGGCGGCTCGCGGTCAAGTACTCTCAGTCCATCAGACAAACAAACACCTGGGTATGACATCGGAAACCTCTTGTGGACGACGAATCACAAAACTCAACACAATTCTGGATAATTAATAAAATTAAAATAAATAATGCGGTAACTCAAGACGGCACAATCATGACAAACGGCTCCAAAACTTAACAAAAAGAGCCACAAGCTCCAAACGACATCAGCCAATGGTGTAGGTCAAGGCCTACTTTTGGGGCTCTTCGACTCACCACCATTACTCGAGCGACTCTAAAATCCAACTTCCTGACACCATTGTCAGTTCTCAACTGCTCTCCTCTCGTCTCCTATTCCATTCACTTCTACACTCTACTATTTCCAGTCACTCTCACATTCTCGCTTCTCCACCCATTCTTCCCCCACCGCATACAAGCCGTGGACTCGCGGGTCTTCCCGTAGTATCACTCCCCGTGATATCCGGAGTTAGCAAATCTTTGGCTTCCTCAAGCATCGCAAACGAGGCCTGCCATTCCCAAATAAACGTAAACGTATCCCAGCTAACAACGGGTACCAACTCGAAGGGGCGGTGACATCTCAGTCGCTCCTACGCGATCATCACGTCAACCCCGAGAGCTAGGCCTAAGCTTAGTCGTCATCACTGGTCAGGAGGCACGGTACTTTGGCCACTATCAGCAACACAGCTAGACATCCCTCGTTAAATCCACGCTCAACCATACAGACACTCCAACACAGACAACCTACTGTATCCGTACTGGTACTCTTAACACACCGACTTCACCGCACACATACCCCATACTCTCTACTCAATATCTCCTACACTCCACCCGACACACGTACTGGCTCTATCTCTCTCTATCACATAGACTCACATTTACTCCACCTCTAACTCCATCTCTTCGGCAATGTAACGTCACAATAGATACATATATATTCTGGGTTCGATTCCCAGTTCGGGCTATCTATATTTTTCTCAATTTATCTATAAATTGTCTTATTGAGAACGTTCGCATGTTTTAGGTTTCCAATATATTGAATTGGTGTAATACCGTACGATGGACGGTGTGGCTCAATAAATTATAGATCAAATTGAACGGAATATAGTATAGTGCCGGATAGCTCAACTGGTAGAGCACTCGGCGCGATACCGACATGGTCTGGGTTCGATTTCCAGTTCGGGCTATCTATATTTTTGTCTATTTATCTATTAATTGTCTTATTGAGAAGGTTTGCATGTTTTAGGTTTCCAATATATTAAATTGGTTATATATATATATATATATATATATATATATATATATATATATATTAGGGAGCTTTGTTTCCAGCGAAAGTATTTTTTTTGTTGCTCACCAAGCAAAATATTGTTTTTTATGCTAAAACGAAAATTCCTGCCAAGTTTGAGCTTTTAATTCCAATCCCAAGTACTTTTCATTTGATTTCTAAGATTTTCCATTTAAAATACACGTAAATTAAATTACTTTCTTGTTTAACTTTCTAATACTCAGCTGCGTTTATGATATTGACGCGGTTATGTTCGCAAATCGTAGAACATTTGGTGTCCTACAAAAGTGGATGGAAATTTAATTAATATAAAAAATAAAATATCAATTGCCATTTTTTTTTAAATATTATATTTCTCCTTGAAGGACTGGCAATGGACTCCTTCTCTCCTTCCCCAATGAAATTGGAAATATTATCTGTACACAATGAAGAAAACAAAACGAGTATCTCCAACATTTTATTAGATTTTATATTTCAACATATTTCATCGTTACATCTTATTATTTTTCAGTTGTTAATTTATAAACTTTCAATATCGTGATCAATTAAATAGTTTCGATATTAAATGCTCATATTCTGCCGTTCGATTCATTCAGATCACTCTCCGATATGTCATCTCGAGCTAACATACCAATGATTCTGAATAACACACGTTGCAACGAATTTCATTTTTCTCCCTCAAAGCTCCTCGGAAACTTTCCAGGGCATCCACCTATCTTTCAGAAATCGTGCACTACTTAAGGAAAATGTCGACTATGTTAACTCCAGATGGATCCCAAAGATCCAGTCAGGTTGCTCTTAGCCATTCATAAGTCCTCAGAATCAAACTTTTGATCCTTATTGAACTCATTTAGATCAAAAGAAATATCCAGTTTCTCATCAATGACTGAGGAATCTCAGAAACCCCTTTAAACGATTAATCGTTCAGGGCCTACGGCCAGACTTCCCTTCAGCTAATATACTCAAACCCAGAACATTTCCAGTCCTTATAGAATCCCGGGAATCCCTCGAACAACGTTACCACTGAGATCAGAGCCCTCTGCCAGACTTCATTCAGAATCTCAAGAACTCATCAACAACGTCTACAGTGTGGCTATTCAGATTCCACTGCCAGACTTCTCCTAAGGACTATACCAGTCTTTAGTAAGTCGTCCAGACAAATCTTCCAATTCTATCAGTTTAAAAGAGATATTCTAGTCTTACCAATTGACTACAGAATCCCGGGAATCCTTTACAACGTCTATACTGAGATTGTTCAGGGCCCCAGTCGGACTTCTTTTTCATTTCTTTTTATTGATCACAATATGGTGCAAGACGATTTACATGTACGATTTTATATTTTCCATTGGGAACTTTTCTAATTCTATAAACTACATTATTCAGTCTATTTTCAATTTCATAAGGACCCTCCCAATCGCATTGAAGTTTCGGAGATTTTCCTTTGACTCTATGGGGAAATAGAGCTTGACAAATCCTTTTTCTTTAAAAATTAACATATTTATTTTAGAATCGAAATTTGATTTAGCTTTATTTGATTTGATTTCAAATTTATTTCTTGTAATATCGTGAATAGAATTCATTTTTTCGCTCAATTGACTGACGAAGTCAGACAGTGTCTCAGATTCCTCCGAATTCTCCAGGTCTTTTGGAGAGCCTCGAAGAAGATCTAAAGGAATTCTGAGTTCACGTCCCATCATGAGCATTGCAGGAGAAAATTCTGTAGTTCCATATTTAGATGAGCGATAAGCTCACAGGAAAAGGGGTAATCATTTATCCCAGTCTTTTTGATTTTTTGAGATAACTTTTGAGAGGTATTGAAAAATTGTCCTATCCAATCTTTAAGCCTAGCCGTTTGATGGAGGTTGCAAAGGAGTAGTTCGAGTTTTCTTTATTCCTAAATATTCCATCAATTCTTTAAAAATTGAAGATTTAAATTCTCTACCTTGATCTGAATGAATTTCCAAAGGAAGACCATGACGACAAATAACATGACAAACTAATCCTTCAACGATTGTGGATGTTTGATGATTTGGAAGAGGAATTGCTTCTGGTCACCTAGTAAAATAATCTGTGACAACTAAAATAAAACGATTTCCTGAAGAGGATTTGGTAATTGGACCGAGGATGTCAATTGCGATTCTTTTAAATGGTGATTCTACATTATAAATTTGATATTCTCCTTTAGTTTTACGATGAGGACCTTTTTTCGAGAAACATACTTTATAATTTTTACACCACAACTCAACATCCTGCTTACAAGTTGCCCAATATAATCTTTGACGAATTTTGTCAAGGGTTTTATTGATTGCAAAATGCCCACCAGATTAAGAGTTATGTGCTTCATGAAGAACATCATTAACTTTATTTTTTAGAACAATAATTTGCCAAACGATTTTCGAGAGATTAGGAGATTCTCACTTTTTATAAAGTATATCGTTTTTCAATTCTAAAGAATCCCAATAGAGTAGATAAACTTTAAAGGTGGAGTTAAGATGAGAAATAGATTGCCAATCCGGTACAAGATTATTTTTTTTTTAAATCAATGATAACTTTCAGCAATTCATCTTCGATTTGCAGTTTATCCCAATCAATATGATCTGCGATTCCTAAATTTATTTGTTTGATGTACAGACATCTTCTGAAATTTTTTAATTTAATTTTTGACATTTTCTACAATCACAAGGACGGCGAGATAATGCATCAGCATTTTGATGATTTTTACTGGGGTGATGAACAATCTCAAAATCATATTGAAGTAGAACTTCTAACCAACGAGCCATCTGACCTTCAGGATTTTCAAAAGATAACAACCATTTGAATGCAGCATGATCAGTTCTAATGATGAATTTTCCCCCTATTAAATAATGACGAAATTGTTCAATTGATTTAACAACAGCTAATAATTCTTTCCTAATAACACAATAATTTCTTTCCGCCTTATTCAATGTTTTGTTATAATAAGCTACTACTTTTTCAACCTCTTGCTTCTTACCATCAGGAGTCTTAATTTGATGAACTTGAGACAAAACTGCACCTAATTAGAAGTAGGAAGCATCATTATCTAGAATGAAAGGAAGATTTGGATCTGGAGGTGTTAGAACAGGGGCAGTACTTAAAGCTTTCTTTAAGTTTTCAAAGGCTTGATGAGCTTTATCATCCCAAATAAATTGTACTTTTTCCTCAGTTAATTTATGAAGATCCTTAGCGATTAGGGAAAAATTTTTTATAAATCTCCTGTAGTACGGGCAGAGTTCTAAGAAGCCTGGAAGATCGGTTTTATTTTTTTGGAATAGGCTAATTGGTAATTGACGCAACTTTCTTTGGATCGCATTCGATTTTATCTCCGGAAATTACGTGACCTAAGAATGGAACTTTGTGTTGGAAAAATACACATTTTTGTGTATTCATCTTTAGGCCTGTTTGAAGAATTCTGTCAAATATAGTTTCTAAATGTTCGAGGTGCTCTGAGAAAGTTTTGCTACGAACGATGATGTCATCAATATAAACTTCACAAACTTTTCCTATTAATCCTTCTAAAACAATATCCATTAATTCGATGAAAGTAGCTGGGGCACTACATAGCCCGAATGGAAGAACTAAAAATTTCCAAAGTTGACCACCTATACAAAACGCTGTCTTTTCCCTGTCCTTCTCATTCATACGGATCTGCCGATATTCGCTTTTAAAATCGATGACTGAAATCCAAACCGTGCCAACTATACAATCATACTGTAGAATCAATAATTTCCAATTGATGAGTAATTGGAGTAGCTATTTTCTTAGTCACTGAATTTAATTGTCGATAATCTACACAAAATCTAAGAGTTTGATCTTTTTTCGTTTTAAATACGACTGGAGATGCCCATGGACTAGAACTAGGTTGAATAACACCTTGACTTTTCATATCTTTAATAATTCGAAAGCTTCTTTCCTTTAATGTAATGGAATACGTCGAGGTGATTGTTTAATGGGCTGAGCATTTCCTGTGTCAATATCATGTTCAATATAACTACAAACGCCAATCTCATTTTTATTTTTTGCAAAGATATTTTGATATTTTATCAGAAATTTATTAAATTTTTCTTTTTGTGAATCATTTAAATTTTTAATTGATGAATCGTAAATTTCTTTCAAAAATTCTGGTAATAAGAAATTTGTTTTAGTTTTTAGTTGACTTACATAGATCATTTTGGTATTTTTTTAATAGAATAGGTTGATTCGTCCCCCGTCGCATCAACCCCATTTAGTTTCTCTGACGCTGGATAGTCGTATTATTTTGTTTAAATATAGGTCTCTTATTTTGTTGAAAATTTTTTTGATTATTAATTTTTGGACTTCTACAATCTTTCATAAAGTGACCTTGTTTATTACAATTCCAACATTTTCGATTATTATTATCAAATTCTAGTTTTCTTCTTAAATTCGATTTATAATTATTTAATTGTTTAAAGATATTATTTGGCTGAATTGTGTTTTTCTTTTCTCCATAAATTAATTTTGAAATTGATTCTTATTCTAAAGCTCTTGCTAAAGCTTCATTTGAAGTGAAAATTTTTTCAGATCGTAAAGAAAATTGTAATCTCTTATCTAATAACCCACTAATAAAATGTTGAAAGGATTGACGGTCAACTACACTATCTGTTAAATCGGGATACGCGAGGCGAGCGAGTTTATCTATTATTTCAGCAAAGCTGTCAAGAGATTCATCAGATTATGGTTTCTTATTTTGTAATTTATTTAAATAAACATAAGAAAATTTTCTTTCTCCAAATCACGACATTAACATTTCTTTGATTTTATCATAATTTTTTAATTCGTCTGTTGATAATTTTTCTAATATTGTTTGAGCTTTTCCTCTTCATGAAGCTCCTAAATATGACGCTGTAATTTGATCTGTCCATCTATTATGATTTAAAACGATTTCAAAATGTTTTAAATATCTATCGGCAGACACAGAAGCATCAAATGTGTCTGGCTTAAGTGAATCAATTGGTCTAAAAATAAATGACGGGTTGGATGTTGCGATTATTCTCGGTTTATTTTTATTAATTTCCTCATTTAATTTATTTCCCGAATTTTTGTTTATTTCCGCGTCTATATGAATTTCCACGTCAACATTGATGTTCCGAGGAGGAACCGTATCGAATGTCGTGTCATGATTATTGTTAATAAGGGGTACATCACCGGATTTAGTTCCTCTTGGTGCGTCTTCTAATTTATCCGCAATTCTTCCGAGAAATCCTTCCATTCTTGAGAATTCGAATTCTAAGCTGTCGAACCGCTTTCCGTTTTCCTCCCTCTTCTTCTGTAGATAGCACGCAATGTGCTCGCGGGACTCTTCCAGTTTGTCATTAAGCTCGTTCCTTATTTTCTGTCCCGAGCGTCTTCGATGATGTCCGAAGTATCATCGGCAACCGTTTGCCTTGTCCGTCGCGGCATTTTTCTTTTTTTTTTTTTTCAATATTCACTTATCACTTTTCACACACATCTGACACCAAATTGTAGTGACTGGCATCTTAAATTTATATCTTTTATACACTACAATAATAACACACTTATATTAGAAATAATAATACCACAATTAACAGCAGTAAAAGAAAGCAAAGAGACATATAGTTTATTGATGTACAGATGTTTTCTGTTAAGATGTCAATATATGACTGACTTATATATATATATATATATAGGTTAGGACCGACATTGGAGGACACGATTGCGCCTACTATCCTTATCGGATCCTAATGCAATTTCTCACACATATTCTATGAGTAATTATTACGATTAAGTTCAAAGATGGGCGAAATTGGTTGATTAGTTTAGAAGTTATGGCTGTTTCATATTTCCACCATTTTTCGAAAAATTCAGTTTTGATCCACTTTTAAGTTCACATAATTTTAAAATTAATACTCATAGACAATTTCCGTAAAAAGTATCTAAAAGCTTGTCGAATAAGCTGTAATTTATGACCTTAAACTTTATGATTTGATCGTTTCTTCCAATAATTTGTTAGGCTTGAATGTTATAATGAAATCAAGAAATTTTGATAACATGGTTTTAACTCAAAGTTTTTCCTTTTTATCACAAGAATTTGATAGCCTTGAAAGTTTGGTCAAAATGAAGAAAATGACTAGATTTGGTTTTCATTGTTGATAGCGTATGTATTTCTAATTACAATTAAATTCAGTTAGTTCTATTGTATTGTGATCAAAATAATCAAAAAATATTATGTTTCAATCGTACCTGTACTTCCTATAATTATAACTGGTCCTGTCATCGCAATAGCATTACAGTTATGATCTTATCCTCATTAAATTTTCTATACTTATTTTATGGGCAATTATCTCAATTAAGTTTGAAGTAGGCTGAATCGATCCTTAAGCTTAAATGATATGTAGACACTTTCTTGTATTACAAAAATTTATTGCTTTCTTTCAATGTCGATGTACTTTTCATATAATCTATAGAGAATTTTGTAGGGATTATTTTATCACTGTTCATAAAGTATGTAGTTCCCATTATAATTATTTTATCGTCAGGGTAATATCATAATTTTCTGATATCACTTTTACTTCATTATTTTGAAGTATAAATTTTATCAATTATTAAGTTTTAAAATCATCTACTTATTATTATGAATATAATCATAAATATAACCTCGTCTAAATAGGTTCCACAGCTCGTAGATAGTTGCCAGGTTGTTAACAACTGATTATGATCTCATAATATCGACATTTCGATACTCAAGCATAACAACAATCGATTTTTCTATACAAAATCTTTGACTTCATTTTAGAATGCCTAAACACATTAGAGTAAAAAAAAATATGATCTGCATAAACTCATTCTTTATAGTTGTTTAAAATTATTAGTTTACAAATAATCTTTTTTTTTTCTTTTCAATTTCAATTATAACAGGGCTATGATGTTACTCTGGTCGTCCTTAATTTACCTTCTTAAGGGCGCCATTGGAAGTGATAACGGCCTCCCAGAACCGGATCTTAAATCGTTAGGGTCGGTGTAATTTATAACGTTCTCTTTTATTTCACGCGTCCCACGGCGGAGTGTGGTTGGCGCTCAATAGCCGTTATGGCTCTCCGTTGGTCAAAAACTGAAAATAAAATAAACCCAGAACCAAATGTTCCACCTGGAGATATCCTGAATCTCCCTGGACTGGCTGCTCTGCTCAGGCTGGATTAGAAAACCTAATTGGGCGCCAGTTCGTGTGCCCCACGAACAAAATTAACTCGAAAATAACAGAACGGAGAAAATGAAAATTAAAATAAAATAAATAACAGGATAGCGATTTCAGATTTTAGGAATTAGGATAGCAAGAAAGATAGCAGTAATTGAAATAATAAGATTAAATCAATACCGGGTTGATGACCATTTGCTTTAATTATCCATTAATTAATTAAAATAATCAGTTCAATATATAACGCATACTCACATAAAAAATGTTCAACAAAATAATAGTAAATCACTTACAAAAGAAATAATAGTAATAGTATGCGCATATAAAGTTATAATTCCAATAATAATACTATTACATAAACAATAAATGTATTGTAAAACATGTAGCTATTAATAATTAATAGTCTCACTCACACGTGAACATAAACAAATGTAAATTAGGAAACAATAGATAAACAAACTTAGATAAGAATGTGAAGTTTTTTCCAATACAACTTCCCAGTAAATTCCAATGGTGAATTTACGGTATTTCAAAATAATTTTTGTTTGAACGCAACCCAAAATAAAATAATTATAAAATAATTATTTGATGAATCAACTCAAAAAAAAAAATAAATATAATGATGATTCAAATTAACAATAATTAATAACTCAAATTAATAATAATTAATACGCAAATTAATAATACTTCCTAACCAATATTCAAATAAATAATAATTAATAATTCAATTTAGGAATAATCAATACACTAAATAATAATAATTCGTAAGCAATATTGCGTTGAATAATAATTAATAAATCGAATCAATAATAATTCATAAATAATACTCAATTATTGAATAATTTCACTGACTGTACTCGTATTTACTGAGTATAACATTCACGCATTCCATCATATGCTTATGACGTTACTAATACTCAGAATTTACGATCTCTCTCTCACGCTTAGGCTATATACAAATGATCACCAACTCGGGAACCAAAATTACACGCCAATGTATTGGCCAAAAAGTACTTACAGTTACGTATTATTCAACTCCCTTGGTTGCACGCTAATACGGTAAATGTATTTTCCTTTATGTGAGTTATCAAAATGCTAAACTAATGCCAATGGGTTTATATTATCTACACAAAATACCAAATGGCGACAAATCTATAATTAGTTTAATGTAACAGAACACACACGCTACTCTTACAGAGACTATCCCACGTCTGACCATGGCAGCACGTGAATCTCACGCCGGCACCTAGGCCGACGCCATTTTGTCGTATATCTCACTTCACCCAATAGAGATATACAACTGTCGCATGTTATTGCTTTACAGTACCACCAACGTACTACATAACTGTGACCGTGTAATTTATCAAGTTCCCGACGCTAAATGACCAATTGTATTTTCCATAATTAATTCTTAATATTATTTACCGATAAATCAACCAATGATTTATTCATAAAACTAGTAGATTTATTTATAATAAATAAATCTACGGATGCCAACTGTTGCGTTGACACGCATGCGCCAACCAATTCAAAAAAATCATAAGCACATAAATAAAATGCGCAACTATTTTCCCCAGCGCTACAAAATCCAAATATATGCTTAACTTAATCAGTAAAATCTCCTGATTTAAACACAATTCACACCTAAGAAATCAATGAAGTATTATTAATACAATAATTAAATAAAATCTTATAAATGAACAAACAATAATCATAATACAATGTCGGATGAGACGTGTGAGCAGCGTGTGCTGCCCTCTGTTGCTCACCGACCTGATGCGAGACTACCGCGATATTAAAATATCGTGACAAATTTATTTAATTGTAAGAGAAGGATGAGGAAGGATAATTTATAAATAATTTACTTTTTCGATTAACAATTTAAACCTTTTATTTATTCAATAACCTTTTGAACCTTTTTGACCCTTATACTTTTATAACCTTGTGTAAACATTATGACTTTATTACCTTATAAACCTAATAACCTCATAACTTTATAAACCTTATTCACTTATAACCTTTTATAAAGCTTATTACATTATACCTTATAACTTTATTAAAACCTTATCACTTTATCAAAACCTTATCACTTTTATAAACCTTAGATACCTTTTATAAACTTATAACCTTTATTAAAACCTTATTTTTATTAACCCGCAATATTTCACTTGAACCTGATTTAATTAATTGACTCGCAAAAAATTCTTGATTAAAATTGGCCAACTACCTTTGGCATTTTCACACACTCACACGCACAATAATTTTAAAGATCGCTTAACCTTCGCGATACTTAATTACTACATTTTCCGTTAAAATCTTCATCTATTTCACTCACTCAGTCCCCTGGACTTATTTTACACAGTGAATTTTTACAATATAATTTTTTCGCGAAATTTGAATAAATTAATTGATTTGAAAATTAAATAATTATCAATCGACTTATTTTTCAATTTTAATCTACCCTAATTCTTATTTTCCTTTTTCACTTTTATCACCAATTAATTTTACTACATTTTATTGTTACGTCCTGGTCGATGTTTTGGCGCTGGCGTGATTGAGCGGTCGATTTTAATTGGACGTAATGAGAACTTAAATATAATTATAAATAATTATTTAGTAGGGGTTGAACAGCCACCATTCGGTGGTTGAAATAAACTGGTTATTATTTTATATCTCAATCCGATTTATTCAATTGTAAAAGAATAATTTCAATAATGTGAAAATATACAACTGATTCAATTTATAAATTGTTAAAGTTCGTCTAACAATAACTTCCAAAGGGTGAGAAAGAAGTTGAGTATTTAGTATTGAGCCTGACTGCTCTCTATGATTCTATATTTCAGACCGAATTCTCTTGATCGGGAAAAACTAGAGTAAGTCTCTTATCAATACGAGGCGCTTGGGCATCAGGCCCGCGCATCGTTCGATATAGAGGGGTGGATCGTGATAAGCAACATTCTCGAATGATCCATTCTCCCTTCTCACGCTCTCTCCGTTTTTGTTATTAACAAATGAGTCACTTACCTATGAACAAAAGTTATCTTAGAATAAAATAGATGTTTGTGCAGCTGCACGTCTCGAGGATTTACTCGAGGCGTCAGCGTTTATTTGTACATAACAAATATTAAGAGAAAAATAACTTTATCAATATGTTTTAAATATTCTAAATAATATTATACTATATTATATTCAATTATTTTATATTATTATATTATGTTATATTATGATATTATGTTATATTATTATATTAAATACTATTATTATATTATATTATATTATTATGTTAAATTATGTTCTATAATATAGGATGACGTATAAATTACGTCACTTGTCAAAATATCAATATGCATCTTAGTTAATTAGTTAGGTCTCAGATCGATCTCTCAATAATTAGCATTTAAAAATAGTCAGAGACATCTGATGAGCAGGCTGGGACGTAACATTATAACGACTTTTTACTCAGTAATTTCATCACCACGTTATCAATTTATTCGAACTCAAAGTTCCGCCATTATAATTTATCCGTTTTTCACATGCTCTTTCCAGGCACTTTTATCATCACAATAATTATTCTTATTTTATTAATACCTTTTCTTTAATTATTTCTTGTCCTTAGTTGATTAATTTTCCATTTATTTAATTTTTACTTATTTAATTTTTCTCAGTAACTTTTCGCAGTAATAAAGTTTTTCTCAGTAATTTTTCGCAATCAGTAATATTCATAAGCGATACCGGCTAACCGCCTGGTATCTGATGAAAGATTTGAATAATTTATCGCTCGGTTCCACAGTAAAACACAAGCTCTTAATTAAATAATTTTACCTAATATAAACTTGCAGCGCCTAAATATCGGCGTTTATAATGGAGTCTTATCGTAGCGTCTCCTCAGCTGTTGAACTTTCTCGACTCGACTAGGTCCGTTCGGTCTGGTCGTTCCGGTCACTAATGCCCGATTCTCGTTCCGGTCTCTGATTTTAATTGCTCGTGCACCTCTTGACTTTGGTTGTCTTTCGTCTCTTACTTAATCTTGAGTGGAGTTGACGGTCGAGCAAGTGAAATTTGCACTTCTGGACGACTAGTCACTACCTACCCGGAATACCCTGGGTGGTAATGTCACATGACCGACAGTACACATAATAGATTTCATTTTGGACTTATTTGAACGCGATAAATTCGAATTTACCCCGTTACAAAATTATTTCTGTTTAAATAAACTTATATTTTAGTCTTACTAAAAGTCCGACTAAAATCAAAAAATACAGGCAGTGTAATTTTGAATGATCTGTTAATAATAGTCTTATGTCATCAGTAAAACATATAACTGCCGATTGTGTATTCATTCCTTCACGAAATGCTGTTTGATGACTATCAATTAGATCATTCTTAACAACATACTTGAGTACTTGCTTATATACACATCGTTCCCACGCTTTTGATAAATTTCATAGTAGTGGCACCGGGCGAAAATCAGATTACACTTCAGGGCTAAATTTTTTGAGTAGCGGAACTACATGAGACTTTTTCTATTCCGATGGATAATGCCCTGCAGATAACGAATAATTGAATAAATCTGGAATCACCGAAAGATAATATGGTATTAAAGCTTTAAGTGTTCTAATTGAAACATCCGGACCAACCGATGATGATATAAGTCTCGATATCACTTCTTTAACCGTACCACAATCTCAATTACGAAAGTTCAATGTTAATTGACATTCATCCATACAGATATTCATATAATTATAATCCAGTATACAACTCAAAGTTTCTTGAATGTTTACAAAATCAACATTTAATTTATTAAGATCTAGATCAATTGGTACATTATTATCAGACCTTTCAATTAAGCCTAAGTTTCTAAAATCATTTCAAAAAGACCTCTAGAATTATTCGCTGTTTGAAAACGATTAACGAAGTAATCTTTTTTAGCACTTGTAATTCTATTTTTAATTAATTTCCGTAGATCAATGTATTCTTTATATGCTAAGCCTGTTCGGGTAAATATTCTATATAATTTTAAGCGACGACATTGAATAATTGAAGAATGAACTTCTTGTGGTTAGTGTGAGAATATAGGAGTTTGGGCACCAATTATTAATTTATAAATTAAAGCATGAAATTATTTTTATTCTGTCATCCAACCAAGGATTTGCATTCACGTGGTTGATATAAGAATGTTATATGGACTTTGGATTCGCGCATCACCTTTTTCCATGCGTCATCGTCACCTATCGTGTCTTTTAAATAGTCTGGTGTGTAATATTTGAGTCTGTCGTTGATAATACGCCACCCTGGAAAATGATGCGGATTTTTAGTTACGTTCATCATGCATGCATCATACCAATCTTGAGCTAGTACCGAAGTGAAATTTAGATTAATAGTTTAAAAGCTTTCGAGTACTTCGGACCACGAGGCTAGTTCATTCTTTCGTGAGCAAGAAAGTGTATCCGGGCCCTCGTTCACGGTTTTCCTGCGGTGTTCAATGGTAACTTGGCTAGCAATCAACGCAATTGCCCAACGAGCCAGTCGACTATTAGGGTCCTTAAATGAATGAAGCTACTTGGGTGAAAAATGGTCTGCTATGGCGGTAAATAGTGAGTCTTCCAAGTGGCAACGGAGTTTACGCACGGCCCACACAACACCAAGGCATCCCTTTTCTGTCGTATTGTACCGTGTTGCAGCTCCAAGCAACGGGCGACTTAAACAGGTGATTCAACACATTTTACTTGTATCAAGGTCTTTTTGTACATGAGGGCACCGAGAACCGCATCACTTGCATCGGTATACAAGCAATACGACAGACCGACTTTTGGGATGGATAGAGGCTTGGTATTAATTAAGGCTTCCTTGAGTTGTTGAAAAGCTTCCTCTTCCTTCTCACTCCAAACCCAAGGTGCTGAGAGACTGCAAAGTTTATTCAGGGGTCCTTGTACGTGAGCGACATTTTGTAAATGACGATGCAACTAATTGATGTTACCATAAAATCTACAGAGTTGTTTACGATTGGTGGGGTGGGGCTACTTGATGATTCAAGTCATTTTTCCTAGGTCTGGCCTTAACTCGTCACAATTGGTACTAAAACCAAGCAATTTTACTTCCGAGGGCGTAAATTTATATTTACATAGAGTATGTTAACAAAAGATTTAAAAAAAATTTTTCATTCATTAAAATGATTACAACTGATTATCGTTGATTAAAATTTCGGGAGAAAGCTGACACAAAAAATTTTACGATAATATAAAATATTTAATACGGTATCAAATTCATAAACCAGAAATAAACTATTTAATTACAATAAAAGATGCACTATAGTAATAAATGAAATTATTTTTACTTTGGGAAAAAAACACAGATTGCAAATAAAATTACTCTACAGTATAAAAATTACATATACTAGTTTTCATAACCTTGCTAATTATAAAAAATAATAAAAACATTCTCCGAAAAATAATTTTTTCGATTTTACTAAAAAAAAAAAAATTTCTTCACAATAGCAAGAGTCAGAGATAAATGGAATACAATCTTTAACATTACCGTCCATAAGCGAAGATGATGAAAATGTACCAGAAGAAGGTGAAACATCGCCACTGTCACCAGCACATATATCACCGGTGCACATCTCCAGCCCGCGACACAAATTTCGGTTGTTAAAAAACATTATTTTTTTATTATTAATTCAATAATGACCTTCATTATTATCATTACCGTTATTATCAAAAAAAGTTTATTGAATAATAATTATAATTTCAGAAATGATCGAGTTGGAAGACTAGTAAGGGAGAGACTTAGAAACCGAGCCCAAGGTGTTACTCAAGAATCGTCGGAAGGTCACAATCGTGATGCAAATAAACAACTTGAGGCGATACAAATACCAATCGTACATGAAGATGTTAGAACGTTAAGCGATGACGTAAGTATCTCATTAATAAATGTTATTTAATGAATTGATATGAACTATTACAATAGGTGTTAACTCTCAGCAAGCTATGATTATCAATTTAATATTTATTGAAAGCATAATATTTAATTGAATTAAATATGATTAACGTGTAGTTGAGAAACGCAATTAAAGCACTGCAGCTATTGGCACGTACTCCACATAGTCATCCGAGCTTGCCAACTCCAACGAGGCACAGTAGTTCCAAGGACCGTTTGCTAGCTAAGAGTTCATCTTATTTGCCTGACGAATTGTCATGGGGTCCACCTACCAGACTAATTAACTCTAGTACTCAGACTGATGAACGTGATGTTGCTTCTGAAGATAATTCGAGGTACGAATACTGGGTAAAAAGTAATCCTCAACAAGTTTTGGTCATACTTGGGTTAGATTCAGAGTTGATCAGCACTAGTGTTATTAATGAACATGATTATCATCATTCGATGACTTCTACATCGTCATCATTACAACCACATCCTTGTGAACCACTTCCATTGTTTCATGGTTGCAGTTCACCACAGTTGCAGGATTGTACACATTTCGAAACTGGTAAACTGTTTTTTTATGTATACTGTCAATATATACAAATTCATATTGGAATATTGAACTTAATTCGATTATTTAAACTTCTCATCCATATTTTAGGAAGTACCACGTGAAATAAAGATCTAAAATTTTCCTTAAAAAATTTCTTTTTGAACGTCCAACTATGAAAATTGAAGATGATCGAAACATTCGGGAAGATAGCATGTTACTTAGCACAATGTACTCATGGTTGTGAATATTCAAGCCACGAAACGGTAAAAAATTTTTCGCAAGTCATAATAAGGCAGCTAAGTCTTCAATTGGTTTAAAATGACACTACGTGAATAAATATCGCAAAGAATGACCACATTGTTCTTAAAGTATATGATAAATCTACACAATTTAGATATTTATAGATATACTGTTTATGAGTCACTAATCGATCCAACTGAAAACCGAGTGGGAAAGTGTCTAAAGTTAAGACAACAGAAAGTCCCAGGCTGCACGGTTTAAAAAACTTGAGAAACAGTTGATCTTGTGGAGCAGCCCCAAAATTTTACGTTGTGAAGCAACATTAGTGTCAATATATTTTCGAGGTTGTAAAGCTCGAAAAAACTCTTGGACGTGATCATTTTTTATGAGCTTTTCAAGCGCAGAAAAGTTACGTTTCACGTTAAAGTTTAAAAATTGAAAAATAAATTTTTTTTTTTTTTGTGTTCTTTATTTTCCCTTTCGGCCAAACACCGGACTTCTGTCCCATAAATACATATATTAAAAACAAAATACATAAACTTAAACACTTAAAACTTCCACGTTACAATTTTTTACTTATCCTACCTCATTCCATTACATTCTTTACAATTCCTCTCATTTCCCCCTTTATATACTTATATTCTCGATTTCCCTTCGCTTCCCTTATCTTCTCCCACCTTTCCTCCCATTCCCTTTTCATATCCTCCACCATTATCATTTCCCACTTCTCCCATTTCCTCTCTACCTCCACCGTTTCCCACCCTCTTGTCTCATAATATTCTCTTCTTTCACCTTTCCACCCCCCCTATTCCTTTTCCCGCTCTTATCCTTTATTATTTCTAGCCTACATCTCCTCGCCAGATCACCCTTTCCTTCTTCTATCCTTCTCTCATACCCTCACGCCGTCATCCTCGCTCTTACTGCTGACCTATCTCTACTTAATTCCTCTCTAACCATATATCCTGGCACTCTCCTTGTAACTCCTAACACCCACCTTAGAAACCTTTCCTGTAACCTCTCCACCTCCTTTCTTTTTATCCACCCCCACACCTCCACTCCGTAGCTCACCCCTGACCATACTAATTTGTCGAAAAGTTAAACCCTTTTACCCCAGTCATTTCCAAATTTCCTCTTCCCTATCCCCCATACCTGCCCTATCACACTCGCTCCTTTTTTCACCCTTTCTCTCATGTGCTCCTCCTGATCCCCATTCGCTTTTACTACATACCCTAGCTACTCATACTCTCTCACTTCCCCTATTTCTTCCTCCATCCATTTTCACTTCACTTTTCTATATCTTCCCCCACCCTTCCTACACCTCATAATTTTGGTCTTCCTCGTATTCACTTCCAAACCTTTCCCACTTATATACCTATCAAGCGTTCTGATCATACCTCTCATCTCATCCTCTTCCTTTGCCAACAACACCACATCATCCGCATATGCCAGCACGTCAACCTTCCCCCCCTCCAAACTCTACTTCTCACCATCTTCCCTTTTTCCAACTCTTTACCCAAGACCGACAGAAACATTACAAGCAATAGTGGGCTCAGAGGGCACCCCTGTCTAACTCCCCTCTCCATTCAAAACCTCTCCACTCCCTCTTTACCCACTCTAACTTTAGTCACCGTTTCTCTCAAAACTGTCTCACACTTCCTAACCAATCCCTCCCTAACCCCTCTCGTTCTTATACACTTAAACAGTTTTTCCGGTCCAACGAGTTAAAAGCTGTCGTCAAATCCACGAAAAGTAACATCGTCTTTCCCTTATCCTTCCCCATTTCCCTGTTCATCGAATAGTTCAACACATAGATGTTATCCACTGTTCCCATTTCGTTCCTAAAGCCAGCCTGACTCGGTGGCAGCAGCCCTTCACTTTCCACTTCCTCCCTCAATCTCTTTTCCAGTACCCCTACATATACCTTGTACGCTGTTTGCGTCAGCGTTACTTCCCTGTAATCCTCCACCTTACTTAACTATGGGTATCACTACCCCTTCCTTTCATCCTTCCAGCAACCCATCCCCCTTCCATACCTTTCTACATATCTCCCAGATAGCTACAATTACCTTCTCTCCGCCATACTTTCATACATCATTTAGGATTCCATCCTCCCCCATCGCTTTATTTTTTCTCAGCCCTTTTACTACCTCCCTTATCTCTTGAAGAGCTATGTCCTCTTTCTCATCCTTTATGATCTCTCCCTCCCTTTCCCCGACACTTGTCCTACTCTTCCCCCCCCCCTAACAACTCTCTAAAGTAACCATACCATTTTTTCATCTCAATACTTTCATAACCTCCTTCCTTTTCTTCCTTCCCTTGTTTACTACCGCCCAAACCTGTCCCTCCTTCCTTATTGCTTTAATCTCCTCCTCCCATCTTATCTTCTCCGCCCACTTCTTTTCCTCTCATAACCTTCTAAATCTTCTCTTCTCCTCCTTGAATTTCCCTACATTCCCTTTCTTCTCCCTCATTTCCCTCAGACTCTCCCTTACCCTCATTTTCTCCTCCTTACACTCCTCATCCCACCATCCATTCGTACTTCTTTTACACCTTGCCTTCTCTGTCTCCTCTATACCCTCCCATACCTTCCCCCTTAGCATCTCCCATTCATCCTCTACTCCCTTATCCTCCCCTTCCTAACCCCCGAACTTTCTTCTAAACAACTCTATCCAGCTCTTTGTCCACACATCTCTGCTCACTCTGTCACCCCTTCCACCACTACCCCTAGCTATTTCCCTCCCTCCTCCCTTAATCCATACTACCACTGGTAAGTGGTCCAAGTCCACTTTCTCTTGCACCTCCATCCTGTCCGCTCTTTTTTTCACCACTTCACTCACTACTATATAGTCTATCACAGAACACCCCCTCTCCCCCGTGAATGTCCAATTTCCCTCCTCGTCCCTTTTCACACGCCCGTTTAAAATCCCCCATCCACCTCCCCCTATGAGACTACACGATCTCTTCCCATCCTTATTTTCTACCTTATCTTTAGACCTGCGTTCCACTCCCTTTTATCCACCATTTACTTCCTTTGCGAACCGTCCTTCCTCCACGAAAAAAAAAAAAAAAAAAATTAATGAACAAGTTTTTTTGAAATTTTTATTCAAGGTAAGTGATTATAATAACGATTAAAATTACTTTTGACTTAGACCAGAGAGTTAATGTATAAAATATCCGATAAAAACAGTATGTTTCCAATTTCTGTGTTGATAATACTATTTAAACTAAGGAACGACTTACATTAGATAATTTGGTGACTAAACGATACTATGGAGACGAAGAGTTACTTTGGTTTTGGAGACTTTTTAGTACATTGCATTATAATTTATCCGGGAAAAACAATGTAGGATTCTATTTTTTACGACTTTTTGACGCTGATATATTTCGCACTATTCAACCAATTTTGATGGTCAATGTAATAATCGACGTGCTTTATCAAGTTATAGAGCTGATGAGATTTTGAAATCGATCGGTTCAGCGGGTTCTAAGATATTAAGAAAAAACCATTATTTAGCATTTTGATCTCCAATGATTTCTATTGGTTAAATTAACCGATTGAAATGATTCTTGTAGTAAGCAAGTCGTTTTACTAGGTTCTAGAGCTAATTAGTTTTTGGAATCAATTCATAAAGTCGTTCCTGAAAAATTTAAATAAATCTAAAGAAAGATATTTTTCAATTTCCCCCTAAGAAAATTTAAAATTATCAAAAATTCGGGAAGTTATTGGCTTTGGCCCGAATTCCTATCAGATCTTGACGTTTTGAGGTTCTAGGAAGCTATTCTGACTAATTTCAAGATGATGTCCGAGTGTATATATGTGTGTACGTACGTATGTATGTAAATAGTCTGTAACTTTTGAATGGATTAACCGAGTTTCATCTCCAAGGTAGCATTCGACGCGGTTTTTAATCCCTACAAACTGTGAAAAAGTAAACTTGATCGTTAGGTCGCGTTCGAAGATATTTCAAAAATAAAATTTTTTCAAAATTGTTTTTTTTTTCAATTACTTCTGAAGTGCTCGATGGATTGATTAAAAAATCTTATCAGATCTACGACTTTATAAGCCGCGTCGAATGCTACCTCAACCGTCGAAATCGGTTTATTCGTTCCAGAGAAATCGTTGTCGAAAAAATTGAAAGAAATTTTTAAGTTTTCGCTAAGAAAATCGATGATTTTCCAAAATTTCGGGAAGTTATTATTTTCACTCCGATTTTCGAAAATCGAATTTTCATCAGATGTCAACGTTTTGAGGTCCTAGGAAGCTTTCTGACTGTTTTCAGAATGATGTCCGCGCGTGTGTGTGTGTGTGTGTGTGTGTGTGTGTGTGTGTGTATGCAAACTCTTTTCAACTTTTTAACTAATGAATCGATTTGGATGATTGAGGTGGCAATCGAAAAAGCGTGTTCGCCATCAACCTCCCTGAGAATTTCAGATCAGTTAATCAAGTAGACTCGAAAATATTCACGAATTACGAAAAAAATAAAATTGTTTTTTTAGTTTTTTAGTGATTTCTCAGAAACGACCTGAAAGATCAACTTCAAAATTTAATCAGCTCTAGAATTTAATGGAACGGCTCAACTGCCGCCGTAGCCATCTCAATCAGTTGATTTGTTCGAGAGATATCACGGAATAAAGAAATGATAAAAACAGTTATTTGAGAATATCGTTGAAGTTACATTATCAAACAATTCCAAAATCTGATCAGCTCTAAGACTCAATGAAATACGTCGATTGCCGCTATAACGTTCTCTACTATTTTACGCGTCCCACGGCGGAGTGTGGTTAACGCTCAATAGCCGTTATAGCTCTCCGTTGGCTGAAAAAAACTGAAAATAAATAATAGCAAAACAAAATGTCCCACCTGGAGATATCATGAATCTCCCTGGACCCGCAGCTCTGTTCAGACTGGGTTAGACAACCTAGTTGGGCGCCAGTTCGTGTGCCCTACGAACAAAATTAACTCAAAATAAAACAACGGAGAAAAATGAAATTGAAAATAAAAATAAATGACAGGATAGCGATTTTCAAATTTAGGAATAGGATAGCAAGAAAAGATAGCACTAATTAAAATAATGAAATTAAATAATACCGGGTTGCTGACCATTTGCATTTAATTATTATTTAACTAATAAATGAATTAATCAAATATATCGCATACTCACATAAACAATATCAAAAAAAATCGGTCTGTCGGTTGACCCTGCGGGCCAGCCCCAAAACTTCCCGCTGTTTTCGACCTCAAAGAGCTCGAAAACATTAGTGTAGATATATTTTCGGACTTTTCGAGCTCGAAAATGCTATCACATGCAATTGTTTTTTTATGATCTTTTCAAGCTCTAACAAGTTACCTGTTATGCTGAAGTTTGAAAATTTAAGAATCGAAAATCATCAATGAAGCGGTTTTAAAAATTTAGTTCCTGATTTTGTTCAGTAAAATAAGTGTATTGAGGCAGAAATCAATGTCGGGGATCAAAATCAAGATTTAAATAAATTTTGACTCATGCAAGAAACAATAAAATATGAAATATCCGATAAAAATATTAAAAACTACGTTTTATCGATTTTTTTGTTGATAATATGATTTAAACTAAAAACCAAAATCGATGACATTATATGATCGAAAGAAACCATAAAAAAGATGAGTTGGTATGATATCAGGCACATTTTAGTACGTCATATTCTGATTTATCCGGAAAAAATAACATAAAATGTTATTTTTTTAACTTTTCAACGCCGATATCTTTTGAACTAATCAATCGATTTTGATAGTTGACGTGACAATTGTCGCGTTTTATTGAGTTCTAGAGCTGATTAAAATTTGAAATCGATCGCGTCAGTCGTTTCGGAAATATTTAGAAAAAACCGTTTTTCACCATTTCTTTCTCCCGCGATAACTCTCGAACGAATTATCCGATTTTGATGTTTGAGGTGGCAATCGACGCGTTTTATTGAGTACTAGAGCTGATTAGATTTTGAAGTCGATCGTATAATTCGTTTTTGAGAAATCAATAAAAAACTAAAAAAAAATTTTTTTTTTCGTAATTCGCAAATATTTTCGAGTCTATTCGATCAAATAATCTCAAATTCTTAGGAAAGTTGATGGCCAACAAGCTCTTTCGATTGCCACCTAAACTATCCAACTCGATTGCCACCAACTATTCAACTATCCAAATCGATCCATTAGTTCAAAAGTTACAAAGAGTTTACATACGTACACACACACACACACACACACACACACACACACACACACACACACACACACACACACTCGGACATCATTCTGAAAATAGTCAGAATAGCTTCCTAGGACCTCAAAACTTCGACATCTGATGAAAACTCGATTTTCGAAAATCTGGGTGAAAAGAATAACTTCCCGAAATTTTTGAAAATCATCGATTTTCTTAGCGGGAAGTTAAAAAATAATATTAGTTTACTTACAACGAAAATAAAGATAGTATGCGTACACCAAAATTATAATCAAAATAATAATACTGAATAAACAATAAGTGTATCAGCAGCAAAAATAGCTTATCGCATTTACAGGATATAATCACTCGCCTGTGATTTTCATGAAACATATAAATATTAGTAAGCAATATTCTCACTCGCACGTGAACGTAAATAAAAGAGACTAAATATAATGAATTGAGAACAATATTAAAATACTAATTCAATAATCATAAATTATTATGTCACTCGCATATGACCATAGAGAATATTAAATAAAATAATCTCATACAGGAATTTAAAGTATTTCCAGTAAAATTTTCAGTAATTTCCATTGGTGAATTTTACGGCATTTACAAAATAACATTTTCCTATACCCAAATAATAAATATAAATAGTATTCTTGAATAAAATACTTATGAATAATATTTACACCTCTGTATCACTCTCACGTGATAATTAAGATAATAAAATAATAATATGCACCAGAAAATAAAAATAATAACCCACATTGCTAATAAATGATAACTTATCAACTATAATATATATATATATATATATATATATATATATATATATATATATATATATTGAAAATTCAGTCGCATATGTTTTGTCACAACAAATTAATGTTCATCACGTGACATAAATTATAAATAATATCAGAATATTTCCGGAATTATTATCCGGTCTTACTAAACAATAATACATATTCTCAATTACGACTTAAACATCCACTGGGCTAAATAACCACTCATTTCCTGATACGCATGTAAATTTTCATTAATGCAGAATCGTTATCTCTGTTATGACCACGCGATTGCAAATGGCCACCAACGCGGGAAAGCAAAGTTACACGCCAATGAATTAGTCGAAGGTACTTACAGTTGTCGTCAACGTACAAAACCTTTACGGGCTCTATTGGTACAATTTCCTCAGCAATAAAAATAGAACACGTATTATTCCAATACGATCCCAATTCAAAATGGCACAGTAATCTGTATATATTCTTTTTCTCAAGTTAAACCAAATGGCGTCACAAAGAATGCTTTTAATTATTAATTATTGGCGATAGCAACCAGCACACACACTGCTCTGACAAAAGATTATCCACGTCCGACCAAGGCAGCACGTGAGTTTCATGCCGGCACCTCGGCCGGCGCCATCTTTATATTTCTCTCTTGCTTCGACCAATGGGGTTTTATACCGGTCTCATGCTAATATGCAACTAGTACCCCCACCAACATAAGTGATGTTAAGTGTGTAACTTCACTCGCCTCCCGCATTATTACTTAGAAATGTTATAACTACCAAATCAATCAATGATTTATGCGCAAAACTCGGTAATTAATTTATAAATTATTAAACTTTAAGATGCCAACTGTTGTGCCGACGCGCATGCCTTGACCAATTATTATAAATACAAGCATATAAACAAACGCATGATTATTTTCCCAGCATCATAAATTTTACCCATATGCGTGTAGTGATTAGTAAATTTTTATGATTACACCACAATTTATGCGTACCAAATCGGATTAATAACAATAAAGTATTACTTAAAATAAAATTATACATGTAACAGAAATAATCATGATAGTAATGTATGGAGGGACGTGTGAACAGCGTGTGCTGCCATCTGTTGCCCACCGACATGATGTAAGACTGCCGCGATATGTAAATATCGTGACACCGCCTAAACCATCAAAATTGGTTCATCAGTTCAAAAGAAATCAGCATTGGAAAATCAAGCAAATAACAATTTATGTTATTTTTTCGGATAAATCATAATATAATGTACTAAAATATGCCTATGTGTAAAATCATACCAACTTTTCCTCTTTATGGATATTTCGATCATCATATAATGTCATCTAACTTATTTTTTAGTTTGAATCATATTATCAAGGAAAAAATTGAAAAAACGCAATTTTAAATACTTTTCTCGGATGTTTCATATTTTATTGTTTCTGACATAAGTCAAAACTTATTTAAATCTTGATTTTGATCCCTGACATTGATTTTTGCCTCAACACTCTGATTTTGTTGAAAATTTAAATTTTATTTAAAATCACTCCTTTATTAATGATTTTCGATTCATAAATTTTCAAAGTTCAGCATAAAACGTTACTTGTTAGATCTTGAAAAGATCTTGAAAAAATCTATGCATCGGTGGGCACTGCGTGCCAGCCCCGTAACTTTCCGCGGTTTTCGAGCTCTAAGATCTCGAAAACATTAGTATAAATACATTTTCGAGCTCGAAAACTCATTTGTTTACCATTTTTTATGAGCTTTCCAAGCTTAAAAGGGTTAGGTATTATATTAAAATCGAAAAATTTAGAATCCAAAATAATTAATAAATAAGCGTTTTTTTTTCATATTTATTCACAATTATGTTCCATAATTAGCTCAAAAATAAGTTTACGTGATACGTTGTATCTATATCACGTAAGCATATCGCGGTACGAGTGAACATGATGAATTTTAAGAAGTCACTTCCAATGACTTACATAAAGAAGAAGTTTTGAGTTATGTTGTTCAGTAATTACGATGTTGTTCAATGAAAAAAAAAGATACAGATTTTACATTTATTATTTCGTCAACGATATCTCTCGATCAGATTATCTGATTAGGACGTTCTCAGCAACAATTAAATGCTTTTATCGATTTCTAGATCTGATTAGATTTTGGAATTAATCGATTTCATAGTTTCCGAAATATTCACGAAAAACGAAAAAAAACGATTTTTTTTCATTCTTTCGTTGACGATGTCTCTCAAATGCAATATTCGATTGAGACGTTTAAGGGGGTAATCAGCACGTTTTATTGAGGTCTAGAGCTGATAAAATTTTGTCAATGATTGGTTTGATCATTACGATGATATTCGCAAAAAACCGTGTTTTACTATTTTTTTAGTCGACGATATCATTCAAACAGATTATCCCATTGAGACGGTCTTTGCGGCAATCGAAAGCTTCTATCGAGTTCTAGAGCTGATTAGATTTTGGAATTGATCGATGCGACATTTTCAAAAATCCAAAAAAAAACGAAAAAAAAATTTTTTTTTTTTGTATTTCTTAAATATCTCAGAGTCTATTTGACTAAATGATCTAAAATTTTGTGAAAATCTAAGTTCAGAGTATATTTTTCGAATGCGGTAAAAACATCTAAATCGGTTTATTCATTGAAAAGATATGAGAGGTTTACATCCACACACACACACGCACCCCTCCCTACACACCCATACAGACATCGCTCTGAAAATGGCTGAATAGCATCCTCACACCTTCAAACGTCAACATATGATGAAAACCCGATTTTTGAAAATCGGGGTGAAACCAACAACTTCCCGAATTTTTTAAAATCGTCGATTTTCTTAGCGGGAAGTAAAAACCCGCATATTAAAGCATTTTTGAGCTCGAAGAGCTCAAAAATACATCGGGACTAATGTTTTCGAGCTCGTTAAGCTCGAAAACAGCGGGAAGTTTTGAGGCTGGCCCGAAGGGCCAATCGATGCCCAGTTTTTTTTTAGTTTTTTTTTTAAGTATCTCAAAATCGACTGATTATTCTATTCCAAAATCTAATCAGCTCGAGAATTCAATAAAACGCGTCAATCGTCACCTTAACCGTCTCAATCGGTTCATTCGTTTGAGAGATATCGTTGGAGAAAAAATGGTAAAACACGTTTTTTTCGAAAACAAAGGCATAAAAAGTATTTTCAATCTCGAAGAGCTCAAAAATGTAGTCACCGCGATTTTTTCGACCTCAAAGTGCTCGAAAAAAACGGGAAGTTTTGGGGCCTACCCGTAGCGTCAATTGATAGACCAATTTTTTTTCCCTGAGTTTAAGTTCTATTATAATAAAAAATCATTAATCGGATTATTTTCCCAAGCTCAGCTGCCTAATTTTAGAACACAAAAATTGACTAAAATAAAATTTTTGGAATGTCTATTGAATTGTTACAGTCTGACCTCCCTATTTTTTAGACAGAATATTTTTAAATTAACCAGGTTGACGTCCTTAAGGTGTTGATAGACCCCAGGTGCGTCAGCTGTTGACATTCTTTTATTTTATGAAATAAATTTTTATGGACTTATCATGATAAAGATTATGGGTCCCATAACTTGGGTCAAATATTCCTCTTATGCCTCCTCTGGGTGCAAACACGACGAGCTCCGAAGACTCGGTTCTTTCGTAAGGGAAAGTAATTCCAATTGGTCGATCAAGTGACCAGTACTCGAAAGCTCAAAAACACATAAGCTCGAAAGCTCAACATCATATGAGCTCGAAGGCTCAACGAGAACTTTCTCAGATTAAATTCTCGGATAACCTTTGGTGAGGTCCGAGATGACACCTTGAATCCCGCGACCGAGCTGTACTGCACATCGTGACCTCCTGCTTCATTGGCCACGAGGCGTAAAGGGTGATATTATAGGTGGTAAAGAAGCCCAAACTGCTGATTAGCGCTCTAAGCAAAGGAAGAATGGAACAGCTAGTAAGTGTTCGTCCCTTTACCCTTCGTTTATCGCGCTATGAGCGCAGCGCCGCAATTTTTATTAAAAGATTATTTAAAAAAAAAAAATAAATTTTCTAATCTTTTGAAATTTTAAGAGTTCTTCTACTATACTTATTAATATTGAATGAATCAATGATAATTATTTTTCCGATATTTTAAATATTAAAAAAATAATTTTTTTGGTTGGAAAACCTGAGAAACGCGGCGATGTGCCGCTGACGCGAGTAAACTCGGACGTTGAATTTGTTCGGATTTTCTGCGCAGTGTTGCCAGTTACCACCGGTGGCTCATTTCCAGCTCATTTAATTCATCTCTTTTATTTGATACAAAATTTTTATTTTAATAAAATACTTCTAAAAATAATTACAATTGTCTACTTGTATAAGCTTGAGTGATTTTAATTTTAAAAAATCATAATTATGATACTTGGCTGTGTGAAACAAAGTTGACGCTTTCTGCCTCCGTCGAGAAGAAAGTTGACTTGCGAACAATTACATGAGATCTGAGACATTTCTTACTTTTTTGTCCGAGGTGTAAAATATACTATTAGACTCCTCTATACTTAGGAATTTTTTCGAATTTTTCGAAGTGGTGGAACAATTAAAAAAAAATTAAAAACTTATTTTTTTCTTAAAATTTTGCGTTTTAACAAACTTATAATTTTTTTTTTAATACTAATAACCCGACTAGAAATTACTTTAGGATCGCCCAGTATATATATCTGGACCTCATTGGGTCCCAATGAAGCATTCCCAATAGTGAAATCCTTACGAAGGCCTAAACAGAACCTAATCGGGAAATTCCGAACAAAAAAAAAAATAATTTATAGTCAGTATTTCCCAACTGCGTCCTAAGTGGGGCCTAAGTAGGGAATCCCAACGTGAAAATAAAAAAACCATTGTTATATTTTTCAATTGGGTTCTGAGTGGAACATAAGTGAGAAAAACCGTTATTAAAATAAAAATGTTTTTTTCACCTTTTTTAAAGGGTATTCCAGTTTCGCCGCAAAAAATAAGAAT
This sequence comes from Microplitis demolitor, assembly GCF_026212275.2. NCBI lineage: Eukaryota > Metazoa > Arthropoda > Insecta > Hymenoptera > Braconidae > Microplitis > Microplitis demolitor. Next base: position 11,756,165 of record NC_068553.1, read on the forward strand.
TTTTTTTTTAACGGTAGCTTTTTTTATTTTTCTATACACTCTGAATATCATTTTTCGTTTCATCATCTGTCATTCTTTAGTATCATAGTAAATATACTATGTAATACGAATCAGGTAAAAAGACCATCAATAAATTTTAACCTATTCATTCGTTATAGGACGTTTCGTCAGTTTTATTCTGACATCCTCAGGTATCTATTTTTAAAAGACAAAAATACAAAATTCCAAACTTATATCTATATATATATACACTAATATAAAGTCAATAGTATTACTGATCCGTAAATGTCAGTAACTAGTAAAATTACAATGCAATAAACATTACCTCGAATACTCTGTTGAAACATAGTCATACCAATATTCTTTACAATAGAATCCTGAAGTACAGTCATACATGTATGTAAACTATCAGGTGTCAACCAATTAATAATGCTAGTAGATACCACAGCTCAAATTATCTACAATTTATAGTACTATCAATAATTAAAAGGTCATTGATATAAAATAAATACAACATTCTACAGTCACATGTAATTCTCAATTAAAACAACAACCAGCTGGTATCCACTAAGACTCCCGTGTGCCCTCTATTCATCAAAAAGCTAACTCAGGAGAACGCGTAAAACTCAAGCTAGTTCTTTTTCCTAAATTTATAACTCTCAACAATCCTACTATACACACTCTTCAAGTCATTAGTGTCCGTTTTCATATTCACAGTATCATTTAAGCTAATTTGGATCACTTCACTAATATTTCTTTTGAAAACCAGTTACTTTCCCTCTCTATAACTTCCACCGCATCAAAACTGAAATTATGACCGGTGTTGAAATGATGAGAGGCTAAAGCAGTTACGATGTTAACTCCCTCACAGTGTTTCCACAGTGTATTGACGGAGTTACGACGGTGTTTTGTTGGTAGAAGGGTGGGGTTTTTTGTGCAGTTACGAGTCAAGGTTTCTCTCTTGTTTTCTTCGAGTTTGGTCGGTGTTCGCCTGGAGTTTTTACTGTGTTTTTTTGGACTTTAATTGGTGTTGTGCCTGTGTTTTTTTTGGGTTTTGTTGGTGTTTCTCCAGAGTTTTGTTGGAGTTTTTGCGGAGTTTTGTAGGTGTACTGTCGATATATTCTTCGAATTTATCTGATAGATTCGCGACTGTCCAACGGTATTGAGTATATAATGTCGTGTATACTAGCATTTGATTACAAAAAACGTTGTTTCAAAGTAAATGATATATTGTTTTTTAATTGAAAAAATTATTTCAAATAAGAATAAAGCACTGATTATAAAATGCATATCTCTGTAATTATAAGTAAATCAATTTTTCGATTAAATTATTGATCATATTGGTTTATCTTAAATAATTCATTTGATTAAAGAATAATAGATGACCTATTATTACCAGGTGATACCCTGTTTAAACATTGCATACACCTACCCTTGCGGTATTAAAAACATTTTAGATACACTCTGGAAATATTCTGGTAACACAATGCAACCATACGGACTCCAGAGTATTTTCAGAACGGTTTTGTGCCCTTTTCTGAGAGTGGACCCAGATTATTTCCAGAGCGGATGCGGAGTAAATCCGAAGTGTTTCTAGAAAGTATCCACAGTGGATGCAAACTGATCCCAGAGTGTTTCCAGAATGTTTCCAAAGTAGGATCAGAGCGATTACATACTCAAACCAGAAGGTTTTCCGATTAAATGAATACTGAAAAAAAAAAAAAAATTACCGAAATATATTATTTTTAGAATATTGAACAGAATTTACTGAATACAAAAATCAATTTTCTTCATTACCTGAAACGTATTTTATGTTTCTGGATTGGAAAAACAATTTTTTCAAGAAAACAAAAATATTTGACATTATTGTTACAATGTAATGTAGCATCTACTATATGACCATCGAAACAGACACTTGCCATTCGGTCAAATAACAGAGAAGTACCCGTGCCAGAATTGTTTTCAAGTATAGGATATAAGAACTCTGAAATACCTACAAGGATAAAAATCGTGTTTTCTTCCGAAATACGCTGAGTACTTGGCCTATGCGGACTTGAGCCAACTAAATTTCAATTGATTCAAAAACATGGAAATTGAAACAACCTTACAGGGAAGTTTGAATAAAAGACTTTACGGTTCAAGGCTTACTATAGAAATAATTCTGTCAAAAACGATATATTTAATGAAATGAAATGGAAGATTACAGTAAAAAAAAAGAGATGGAGCTGAAGTCGTCTATGTAGGTGATAAAAACAACTACAAACTTGAAAACAATACTGTTTTAAGTTAATAGAAATCATTGATTTCTTTCAATCAATTTTGTAAATGTTGTTGGTGGAAAATTTTATGCAATTGTCTTAACTAACTTTTTATTTTCCTTAATATATTATAGTGGTTAGTCAATCATATAATTTACTCAATGATAATACAAATGACTTTGAACTAATTGGATACCTTCTGACCCCAATGAAGTAGTGTCACTGATGAAATTTTATTTCATGTTCATATGACAACTTATTTGCTACCTGCAATGTACTTTCGTAATTGAAGAAGGTAAGTATTTCATTGATTGAGTGTATCCAGAATAAATGAATACACTGAAAAACAAAATATTTTATCGAAATTTATTATTTTTAGAATATTCAAGGGCATTAATGTAATACAAAAATCATTTTTTTATGACCTGAAATGTCACCCGTGAAAAAAATTAATAATAAAAATAAATGTTAAAATATAAAAAATATATATTTCTAGTATAAAAAAAATACCGTAACAATCCATAAAAGATATATAAATATATATTCAATGCGTAAAAAATATATTTCTAGTAGCTAACTTTTGACCGATTTTCGTATATATTTTACATATTTTAAATGTAACTCACATATATTAAAAAAAGGATGTAAGCAAAACGGGGCACTTAAGGAATCACTAAGTTATTGAGGACTCAAATACAGAAAATCATTTTTTTTTTTTTTTTTCAATGATATCCACAGAAAAGATTAGACAAAATTTTTAGAGGCCATAAAAAAAAATAAAAGAAATAAAAAAAAAAATCATTTTTGCGGGCAATATAGGATATCTTCTTAAAAAGGTAAAACGAAAAAAAAATTTGCTGAATATTAAATAAATTCGATCAAATTGAATACTCTTGTAAGTAGTTTACATAAAGAAAAAGTACATTTCACATAATTATTAGATGCAACGGAAAATTGAATATTTTTCAGTGGTTTTTACTATAAAACTAAAGTCATGAACATTTTTTTAATGGCACTATCGATTTTTGAAAAATTTTAACATAAAAAAATTCAAAACAATGCTCAATTTTATTTACAAAAGGGATTTTGAAGATTTAAAAAACATTTGAAAAATAAAATTTTTTTTTTTTACAAAATTTTGGGGGTACCCTACTTTGCGTTCCCTTTTCCTATATATCAGAATATATGAAAATATAAAAAACTATTGTCACGTTTTGGGAAATTCCGAATATCAATTTAATTATTTAAAAATTATTTTTATTGTCTATTTTTATGAACAATGGGCGTTGATACTGGTCACAGCTCCACTATTACGTTTTGGGAATTACCCCAAATTAATTAAAAATAAAAATAATTATTAATTATTAAATTTTAATCCAGGCTTTGCCTCGTTGGAGTGTCTATAGACCCCTGGTGGGCCGTGGTCGTCGATTATTTTACTAATTATAAAATTAAAAAAATAGATGGAATATCATCATTTTTTACATCAAATTTAAGTATTGTAGAAACAAACGCAAAAATAGGCGGAATAAAGTCTCTATCATGTTGACTCAATTACATATATTTTTTAATTGAGTCTGTAATAAAAGTCGTCACAATTAAATGCAATTGTTATGTTCACAAGAACACCAGGTATTTGAGTAGATAATTTCCTCCAAATACGTGTGGCTATTCAGCCAAACTCGTAGCGTGTTTCGCTGTACTTAAAGTCGTGGCGTATTTGGCTCAACTCAAACCAACTTGACTCAAAGGTTTCTTTTTATCAGATTTATCTAACCAGGAACAGGACAATAATAGGTTGGGCGCGATTTAGTGGTGAACACTGATCTACTTCCACTGCTGCTTAGTACCGGTGACTTTCTCCTCCTCCACATCTTCTCCCAGCAAATTTTCCTCTTACGTCTTTCACAGTAAAACCCGAGTCAAAAAATTAGATTTGTTTTAAAATAAATTCAAATATTTTTTTTCGAATTCAAGTCTATGAATCGTATTTTTTTAAAATAAGAATTTAATCTGTTTTTGCCCGTACTATTCCTTAACCAGGCCAATATCAGACTTATTTTCGTATGATATTTACTCTGTTTTAAATCGCGTTTAGACTAAAAACAGACTTTTTTATTTGGATTCATGGTCTGTGTTTAATTGTTTTTAAGGACAAAAACAAACTTTATAATTTTTAATCTGTTTTTACTTGCTTTTAGATTTAAAACAGGATTTTTTATAAATATAAATAATAATAATAATAATAACAACAATATAGATTCATAAATTTACTTTAATTTTCTTGATATTTGAAACATGCTAATGCGCTTCTGTAATACGATTTCACAAGAATTTTGATGATATCTAATGCCGTAATATTTTCGATTTAATGCAGTAAATCCGGAAAATTTCATTTTAAGAGTTACTTTATCACTTTTATTTAATATTATAAATATTCAGTCAATAAGACGACTAAAACATGAAGCTATTGAAACTTTCATTATCTGTTGACATTTTCAAACAAAAGACACTGAATAAATAGTAAACAAAACGTAATCGATTTTGTAACTTAATATATTTTATATAAATATTGCCCATAAATAAAAGTATTAGAAGTCTATAATATAATCTACTTTAGTCTTTGCAAATTTACGAAACTAAAATTTTTTAAAGTTCAAGAACTAATCTAGTTTTGTCTGCCCGTAACTTGTTTATTGTTTAAATCGACAGATCAAAAATAGCTTAAAGTTTTTGTAAAAGATGAAAAACAGATCAAATAATTAATTAATTAATAATCAATTTTTACTTGTTGAAAGTTTACATAAAAACCCTGATTATTTCTAAACTAAAAACCCCGGATTTTTTTTACTTCTTAGAGCTACTCTTGAAAGGGCTTAGAAAAGATCCCCGTTCGAAAAGTCAAAAAGTTTCGATTTTTTATTTTTTATTGACGATCTTAATTAATGAAACTTAAAAAACGTAAATAAAGCAATCAAGAAAATTTATTTTTTTGATTGTTTTGTTTTTTCATCGCTAAAAGCTACACAAAAGTAATTTTAAAAAAATTTTTACTTGCATTGTTCAAATAATTGTTATAAAAAAATGAATTGTTAATAAGATTTAATAAAATTTTTTTTTGGGAAAAAATGGTTATTGAAATAACGATTTTTAAGAAAAAAATCGTTTCTTAAAAATTTTTTTTTATTGCTATAAAGCGAATTTGCCGATTAAAAGATTTTTTGTATTTATTACAAAGTATTTATAAAATTACTTTTATTTATAATTCATTAAGCGAGTGAGTTAGAGCTTCAATTAAAAGCTCAATTTGTTTACTGATTAATGAAAAATAAAAAAGACTTAAAGTGTTGTAGTCGTATCTTCAATAAGTTATTTTAATAACAATGAAGAAGAACAGAAAGATAGCGACAGGTCCAAGTGTACAAAACTTTGCAAAATTATAAAAAAATAAAAAAAAATTTTTTCTACAAAAAAAAAACGGCGTGCTTGTTTTTAGTATTTAGTAACAATATTGCGTAACAATTTATTTGATTATAACAAATTGTTTGTTTAAGAAACAAATAATAAATGAATGAGAAAAATTTTTTTTCTAACATAAGAGAACATGATAAATGATGTTTTAAAAAAAAATATGGTTCCTTAATATTAAATAAAAAAAAAAATTGTTAATTAGCGAATGCACTATTCAGCAATAAAAAAATTTGTTTAAAAAACGATTCTTTTCTTAAAAATCGTTATTTTCATTAAGCTTTTTTTCCCAAAATAAAAATTTTATCACACCTTATTAACAATGAATTTGGTTATAACAATTATTTAAACAATGCAAGTAGAAATTTTTTTTAAATTATTATTATGTAGCTTCTAGCAATAAAAAAACCAAATAATCAAAATATAAATTTTCTTGATTGCATTATTTACGCTTTTTATTTTACAATGCTTTAGATTGTTAAAACCCGGGATATAATGATTTTTCCTAATTATGTATGAATACATAAATTATGTATACATGCATTTATGTATGATTGTATATAATCATATCTACCTCCATATATAACTATGCATGACGTTATATATAATTTGATCTGATCATGTCTGACCAATACATTATGTCTCGAACTACGTGTAAAGCTATTCATAATTAGATCTGATCAGACCTGAATTATATCTGCCAATGTATGATTATATATAGGCTTATATATAAATGTACATGAGTTAATACATGGCTAGATATGATCAGATTTGACTGATATAAACCCATATATAATCAGATATAGGTCTATACATATTCAGGTCTGATCAGACTTAACTGATACAAACCCATATATAATTAGATATAGGCGTATATATAATTAGATCTGATGAGGCATAACTAATATAAATTCATGTATAGTCGTGCATAAGTTTATATATGATTAGACTTAATTAATATAAAACCAATAAATATTTAATAATTTATATAGGTCCTATACATATAAGTATATACATATATATCAGTGATCGGCAGTATCGATATTTTGGTTATCGATATCGATAATATTACTAATTTTTTTCAAAAATTAGTAATTAGCACGAAATTATTACTAATTTTCTATAAAATTAAAAAATTAGCAAAAATATATGGCTAATTTTTTCGAAAATAAGTAATTAGCGAAAAAATATTGCTAATTTCTTTCAAAAATTAGTAGTTAGCCGGAAAATATTACTAATTTTCTATATAATTAAAAAATTAGCAAAAATATATTGCTTATTTTTTCGAAAATAAGTAATTAGCGAAAAAATATTACTAATTTTTTTTTAAAAATAGTAACTAGCGAAAAATATTACTAATTTCTTCCTAAAATTAATAATTAACCAGAAAATATTACTAATTTTCCATAAAATTAAATAATTAGCAGAAAAAATTACTAATTTTTCATAAAATTAAATAATTAGCAGAAAAAAATTACTAATTTTCCATTGATTTAAAAAATAGGCAAAAAAAAAATTACTAATTTTTTTGGAAATAAAAAATTTGCAAAAAAAAACTAATTTATTTCTACAATTAGTAATTAGCCAGAAATTATTACTACTCCTCTATAAAGTTAAAAAATTAGTAGAAAAAAATTACTTATTTTTTCGAAAATAAGTAATTAGCGGAAAAATTGCTCAGCATTTTTTGATTTGTTAATTAGCTATTTCAAAACTTAAGACAATAAAAAACAAATTTGAACTATTTCAATCTATTTTAAATAACGCCCGGCATAATCGATCCTTTTTTTAGAGTAATACGTATAGTGGCGGAGATTCTACATAAGCTGACGAGTGTTTCCAGCTATCAACTCCTGGAAGTTGTATACATGGTCGATAATATTACGACGGTTACCGGAATCCGATTACCCTACATTTTGGAGAATATTTATACATGCCGTCCGGCTAATTCGCCACGTCAATGCCCGAATTTCTTTTGAAGATTATAATGCCCCATATTCATACACGAGGAATGTGGAAGGCATCAGAGAGATGGCTAATGTATTAACTCAGTTTTTTGATTAAATAAAAGAAATACAAGTAATTTTTTTTTGTGATTTAATGTGGTTCAGTGTTTTATTATAATAATAGTAACATCGTTATATTTACTTTAGTAATAAAATTTTAACTCGGTTACGAGGGGACGCGCACAGTTCTCGCCGCTCTACTTCCCACCACCCCGTGTATTCTCCGCTCCGACTTGGAGGAGAGCTATAGCGAGAATAGCTATAGCTCTTCTTATGTTTAGAGATTTTTGTCTAAACCAGAGTACGATAGAATACCATTATACAAATTTTTCTTTTACTTTTTTGTGTTTTCTACCCTGGTCGTAACGATATAATTATAGAATATAAAATTTAGAATTAAAAATTACTGGTGTACGTTTACTCTAAATAATCTTAATCATTGGAAAAAAATCAGCAATATTTTTTCGCTAGTTACTTATTTTCGAAAAAATTAGCAATATATTTTTGTTAATTTTTTAATCTTATAGAAAATCGTAATAACTTCTGGCTAATTACTGATTTTTGAAAAAAATTAGCAATATTTATTCGCTAATTACTAATTTTTGAAAAAAATTAGCAATTTTTCTTTGCTAAGTATTTATTTCCGAAAAAATTAGTAATATTTTTTTTGCTAATTTTTTAATTTAATGAAAAATTAGTAATTTTTTTCTACTAATTTTTTAATTTTATAGAAAATTAGTAATATTTTCTGGCTAATTACGAATTTGAGGAAGAAATTAGTAATATTTTTTTACTAATTATTTATTTCTGAAAAAACTAGTAATTTTTTTTTTGCTAATTTTTTAATTTAATGGAAAATTAATAATTTTTCTGGCTGATTACTGATTTTTGAAGGAAATCATTAATATTTATTTGTTAATTCTTTATTTTTTTTTAAATTAGAGAATGGAAATAGGAAATTTTTTTTTCGCCGATCACTGATATATATATATATATATATATATATATATATATATATATATATATATATATATATATATATATATGTATATATATATATATATATATATATATATATATATATATATATATATATATACATACATACATACATACATATATAAATTTTTCAACGAATGGTATTTTCGAACTCTATTCAACTAATTATGATAGGTTATGACAAAATTCCCTGAAAAATCGACCATGAGGACAAATACAATACCTAGATTTTTGAAAAAATCTACCTAAAAATGAACTATATAAACTGAGAAACGACGAGTTATATAATAATAATGTGATCAGTAAATACGATCATTCGAAATAGTGATTCTTTCATGTATAAACAAAACGTAAATAATTATTGAATGAATATCAAAATTTATTTCCTGTGCAGAAAAAATTGATGTTTGAACTTCAAAAATTGTGACTTAAACATTACAAATTTATGGCACGTTTTATAAAATTCATTGTTTGAAATGTTCAAATTCCCTATGTTGACACCTAGAGTCCGGGTTATAATTTCAAATAGTAATTTCTAAAGTATTTTTTTCCGTGTAGATCTTAAACATTGATCTAATGGATGAAGGCATTACTGAGGCAGACTAATTATATTATTTATTGATGAAAAAATCCTGGTAACTGCTAGGCTCGAACCCAATATCTCTTGATTTGAAGTCCATGCTGCTATCCACAGCACCGACCCACGTATGTGGTCACGTATGAATAAATAATTTATTTATCAAGATGTGGAGTTTTAAACTTTTATAATAATTTTATAATAATTCAAAAAACTTCATATAATTTCATGAAATTTTATAATATTTTATATGACTAAGTCCTTAGGATCTTCTTAACTACTACACGGAAAAAAATTAGCTGCTAGCGATTATTTTCTTTAGTATCTAGCGATTGAAAATCGTTAGCTGCAAACGATTATTTCGCTAACAGCTAGTGATTATTTCGTTAGCAGGTAGCAATTAAAAATAGCTTACTGGAAGCGAATTTTTCGAAAGTTTAGTTCAGTTTAGTTTATTTATTGACGATCATGGAGCTACTGCTCCTTGTGATCAAATATCAAAAGACATAGTATTTTGTTATTATTATTAACGATAACAATTAAAATAGAATACAATATAATTATACTTTAGACGCTATAATTTAGACGCTTACTCACTCACTCTAACACATACAATATTTTAATTTATTGAGGCTCTACTGGTTATCTAGATTCATTCAATACAAATAACATTCACTTCGAAATCCATTTAAAGTTACCGTTGTCGTAATTTTGATTGGTATCGAGTTCCAAAAATTACAGCCCGTAATTAAAAATGACTTCTGGTAAGTTGTTGATAAGCTGTAGCCTGCGACTATGAGGTGTAAGACATCCCAATTGATGTCGATGTCGCGATATATGCTCATCTCTTCTAATTCTTAATACAAAGCGTACGCAGTTATTTAATGAGACCAGCAATGATCTTTCGAGGTCCACTATTAAGTTTGTGAGTTCACAGTTACAATAGTCATATATATGCATTATTAGTCGAATTACCATTCTACGTTTTAATGGTGTTTTTTCATTTGAATCATTCAAACGAATCCTTTACAAAGCATAAGCAGCACGTTTTTTAATACTGATGATATGTGAGTACCATGAACGTGTACTGTCAAGTATATTACCCAAATATTTGAAAGTATTGACAAACTCGATTGCGACATTATTTAGGTATAGCTTGAGATTATTTACATTGTTAGCATTACTCACATTTAATTTACAAACACTAATTGTGCTACCGAAAACCATAGCTTTCATTTTAGACTCATTAAGACTAAGTTTATTTGCTGAAGACCAGTTATCAATACGTTTAATATCATCATCCATCCATTGAATACAATTATTAATATCTTTAAGTTTACAACGCAGATATATTACAAGATCATCGGCAAATAAAAGGTATGGACAATACTGTAAACATCGCGGCAAATCGTTTATAAATATAGAGAAAACCTGAGGACCAAGAACACTGCCCTAACGAACACCCGAATTTATTTTAATCCATTCTGAACTATTATTAGCATTTATGAACACAGGTTGAGATCGATCACTAAGATAAGAATAAAACCATTTGACACTGTTTATTGAAAAGCCGAGCTTAAAAAGTTTGCGTATAAGTAATAGATGATCAACAGTATCAATAGCTTCTGTAAAGTCAAAGTATACTGCAATAGTGATCACTCTCTCATCAATGCTAAGTCTAATATCATCTATAAATCTTAGTACAGCAGTCTGGGTTCCCATACTTTCTTTAAAACCAGTCTGCCTATTATTTACCAGATCATTTCTCGATAGGTATTTAATAACTTGTTCATAAATCACTCTTTTAAGCACTTTAGATAAATCACGAAGTAGTGATATAGGCCTGTAATTCGAAAGCGATGATGGCTGACGAATTTTCGGTTTGACTATACACCGCTTCCATAATGATGGGAACAATCCATCATTAATAGATACGTTAAATAAGTTAATAATGAATGGCAATAATATATTTAACAGGACATTATACACTTTTATCGAAAAACCATCAATTCTTATTGCACTAGTAGAAATACGCTTGATTGCACTTTTAATACTACTTACCTCAGTATTACGAAGATGAAACTGAAACAAAAGATCTTCATAGTAATAGTCTGGAACACATTCATCAAGTCTTAATAGTGGATCACCTGAAGAGATAGAGGCAAAATGTTTGTTTAGATCATTAGGCAATATCAACTGCTCATTATTGTTATGTGCTCCTTTTCTATTAAGTCCTAGATTATAATTCACTCACCAAAAGGCTTTAGAGTTGCCTTTGGATTCATATTTAGATTGTAGATACTTGTTTTTAGCTATGAAGATCCCTCGTTTAAATTCACGCCGAAGATTGATATATCTATCAAACAAAGCATTTCATCCATATCGCTTCGCAGCTTTATAATAAACATCTCTTTTTTTTCAATGAACGTAGTTCAACAGATAACCACGGAGCAGATGGACGGCTTACAAAAAAATTCTCAATGGAGCAAAGTAGCTTGCGCAGTGTAGTTTTAACTCAGTGTGAGTGTTATCTTCCACACCGTCCGGTGTTTTTAGCTCGAAACTCATACATCGTCCAATCATAAGATCTGTAGTCTAAGGAGGAAGGAGGGTGAAGTAACATGGGACACTGAGGCAAAATGGGCCACTGAGGAAAAATGGTTCCCCCAAAATTTTTATAATGTGTTTTTTAGCTTGTTTCACTTTTTTATTCTTCTGCTGAGGTTTGGTATAAATTTGCTGTGTCTAACAAAATGGAAAAAAACTGAAAAGCTGGGTAAAATGGGCCCCTAACAAAACACAATGTATGTTTCGAGGCTTGTTTTATGTTTTGAAACTTTTGCTATGTATTTAGTATAGAAGAGTTAATAGTGAAGATTTAAACTTTAAAATAACTCTATTCAAAGTTTTCAGTTGAATTACTATTCGAGCTATTAAAAATAGTTTACTAACCAGTTAGGTTAAAAAATATTCGTAGGCTTTCGAAGTCTAGGCAGCCGATCCTCCCCTCTCCCTCCAAACACTTTTCGTGTTTAAAATTTCTGGGTGAAAATTTTACCTCGGTGGCCCATTTTGCCCCTCCCCTCCATGCTAAACCCTTTTCATGTGAAAAATTTTGGGGGCCCATTTTGCCCTCACATATTTCAAGGCATCCAAAATTTTAAGGGACCCATATTGTCCCCCCGCCCCTTGACCTTTAGATTTTATGATCGGACCGAAAAACATTAGCAGCTAGCGAAAAAATCGCTAGCAGCTAGCGATTTTTTTCTTCAGTGAGGAGGCAGCCATATTGCGACAACAGGATTTTTCTGCAGCTGCAACGAATCGGTCATGTTGCAGCAACAGGATTGATACTGTTGTTACGACTTAAGAGTAAAATGTAATTGCCTAGTAAAAAATTTTGCGTCATAGCGTCAAAAAACTTAGTGCTAAAAATTTTTGTGTTAAATATTTAACACTTTTTTGCGTTGATTTAATAGAATAAATGTTAAATGTGCACATAAAGGTGTTAAATATTCAACACGAAAATTTGTAACACTAAGTTTTTTGACGGAATGCAAAATTTTTTTCTGTGTAATGTTATGTCCAAATAAATTTTTTTTTTTTTATTACAATAATTATCAAAAATAATTATAACAGAGCTCCTCTTTTCAAAACCGCGCGAAAACTCAGTGGTAGCATTTCCACCTTTTTCTACGACAAAGAATAGTGGGAGGATAACTGCAATAAGTTTACCGAATAATTAATAAACCGTCTTCACCTTCCACCAATAACGATGATTACAAATTCCCCATCAAATACTAAAACAAAGCTTATAAAAAGCCTGAGCAACACGGCTCAGGGCCTCAGTTTATCTATGATAATTTGAACTTGCAGTCCACGAGGATTCGAACATCGAAATTTCGTGTACTCTTACTGCAAGAATCCGCTCTAGGCATCGAAAAGTCAATAAGAGGATCTTTAATAATCTCAATCTAAACCTTATTGCAGGAATCCGCTTCAGCGTTGAAAAGTCAATAAGGCAATTTAAAATTAATATTTTTTTGCAGTCGATTATTGCAGGAATCCTCTTAGGCGTTGAAAAAGCAATGATTGAATTCGTTATCTATTAAAAATCCTCAAAGATTGATAGAACCCTTCGGCCCCATCAAAATAATGACGCAAATCAGGTGTATTTGCGATTTCATTTCGGACTGTAAATTTGCGCATAAACCCTTCGGGTGTAAAAAAGACGCTATTATAAAATCTGTTACAATCTTAATAAATACTTAAAAATAAAATAATATCATGATAGAAACAGTTTTTCATAAGTTATTGTGAACTGTAACAGAATTAGCAAATAAAAATAAAAAGATCATTATTACAACCTTACGAGTTTTATTCGAGAGTAGCACATAAGTTTACATCCTACAACCCCAGCCGCGCCCGTCAAACCAAATTCTACAATAGGAAGCTGAGTGAGCTGTAACGTTCTTGAGGAATATAACCTGCCGTGCTAGAAAAAAGATTCGTCAAATGATAGCTGAGAGATTTACATTTTACTCTTTCATAAAATATATGGTTCAATACAGGAGCACCAGTCTCTTCGGAGACGTTTTGGGTTCTTAACTTTTCGAAAGAACCACTATAAATATAAATTATAGGAAGTTATCTTTCTTGTATTCTGTATTGTTGTCTGCAACCTCCAAATCGCTCGTATAAATTTTTCTATCGCTACTAAAGGGAGAAATCCCGGATAAATAATTTAAATTTAAGCGGCGGACATAACAGTAATCATATTTCACTATCAAATCGCAACAACTGTATTAATCCTGTTGCTGCAATATGCCCGATTTCTTGCAGCTGCAGGAAAATTCTGTTGCTCAACATGGCAGCCTCCTATTTCAGCAGCAGTAAATTTTTTTTCGTGTATGAAACATTTTATAAATTTTATAAAATTATGCGAAACTTTATGAAATTTGATAAAATTTTATAAAACTTTACGAAATGTTATAAAGCTTTACAAAATTATTTTATGGTTTATGATTAAATTTTCATAAGCTTTTTTTTAATTTTATAATTTTGTGAAACTTTATAAAATGTCATGAAAATATATAAAACTTCATACTAATAACTCCTTAGGATCTCGATAACGATTATGTAAAATTTTATTATATTAGGTGTACAATAAAGTTCTACCCGTTTTTTGTCAAAAAAAAATATATTTAAAAATTTTAAATAAAATACAAATTTTAATCAAAATAACCATCATCAGCATCTACTACCCTTTGCCAACACTCAGGCAACTGATGGATCCCACGGCGATAAAAGGCTTGATCTTTTGTCGAAATGTAATCATCTATTGTTTTTTGCATTTCGTTTTGATTTTGTAAGTGTTTGTCAGCCAAGTAATTTTGCAATGAACGGAATAGGTGAAAATCACACGGTGCAAGGTCTGGTGAATACGCCGGGTGCGGTAAAACTTCCCACTGTAAATCATTTATAGTGTGGTGGACGATTGAACTTCTATGAGGCCTGGCGTTATCATGCTGCAGTATCACTGTTCGAGGTTTTTGTCCCGCAAATCGTCTTTTACTGTTGATTTCATCTGCCAATTTTTTTAATTGACAACTGTAGCGTTCTCCAGTAACGGTTTCTCCTGGTTTGAGTAACTCATAATATAGCACGCCCCACTCATCCCACCAAATACAAAGCAATATTTTTTTCCCAAAAACATTACGTTTTGGTGTTGATGTCGTTGGTTGTCCTGGGTCTACCCAATGTTCTTGACGTTTAGGATTCTCATAGTAAACCCACTTTTCGTCCCCTGTTACAAGTTTCCACAAAAAACTTTTTTTTTTTTTATGTCGTGAAAGCAACGACAGGCAAGTGTCAACTCGTCTCTCTCGTTGTTCTGGAGTTAATTCATGAGGTACCCATTTTCCTTCTTTTTGAATCTTACCTAAAGCATGTAGTCTTTCAGAAATAGCTTGTTGAGTAACGTTTAACTTTTTCGCAAGTTCTTGTTGTGTTTGTGCAGAATCTTGATTCAGTAATTCTTCCAATTTCTCGCCACTGATTTTTGAAGGTCTTCCAGAGCGTGGTTTATCATTTAAATTAAAATCTCCGTTTGTGAATTTCCGAAACCATCTTCGACAAGTACTGTCATCAATAACATTGTCACCATAAGTTGCACAGATTATTCTTTGAGCTTCAGCAGCACTTTTTCCTTGATGAAATTCATATAAAAGACAATGGCGGATATGCTCATTACTTACTTCCATTTTTAACTTAATAAAAAAATATATATATCGAAGATTAATATATTAAAAGTTTGATGAATTTAAAGAGTACAAACAGCTGTGCATGTACATATACGTATTCATAGCTAACCTATAAATAGCTGTTAGATAACTCCATCTTTGAAAAACGGGTAGAACTTTTTTGTACACCTAATATTATAAATAAACTTGTCCAAAAAATTAAAGGAACAAGAAAATTTTATAAAATTTTTAGCGATTTTTGGAAGTCTGTATTTTCGTGAAAAATGATCATATCGAAAAAATAAAAAAAGCAAATTTTCTGAGCAGCAAAAAATTATTTTTCCAAAAAACGAAAAAAAAACCCACGAATATAACGTAGAAAAAAAAGTAAAAAATTCTGGTTTTAACTCTTTTTTAAAAAAAAAATTTTTTTCTTTTTTTTTACTTCACATTTACCGAATAACTAACGCAAAAATGGGAGAAAATCCGAGAAAAATTAATTTTTCCATTTTGGTAATGATTACACAAATCAAGGAACAAATCTTGTTCCTTTAATTGTTCTATAAAACTTTGAGCAATCGGCCCGGGTAAACGGTTCAATGGATCAATCTGATAATTTTCAGGGTTTTTTGGGGTACATTGAACTGTAAAACCGACTAGCAACATTATTTTTTTATCGATAATTACAAAGTAGCGATGAGTTCACTAAAAAACCAGAAAATGGCCCTTTTTTGTGGATTTTTCAAATTGATATTAAGGATGAAAAAAAATTTTTTTTCGATGAAATCGAAAATAGTGCTTGTAGGGTATTTATGCAAGTTTCTTAAACTGTCCTTTAAATTACTGTGCGACCATTAGTTGTTGAGATTTCGATAATCAAAGACAAAAGGATCCTTTTTCATTTGAAGGCTGATATCTCAGCAGCATATTGTCGTACAGACAAACAAAAAAAAGAAAATTGTAGCTGAATAAATTTCCTAAGCGAGTCACGAATTGGTTTTTTCAAAATAAATTTTCCCGGCCCCGTAGACCAAAAAAACAAAACCGAAAAATCTAGAAAAATTTGGTCTCGGCTTATTGCTTAGGATTCCGCAAAAACCGTGGCTCAGAAAACCATTTTGCTGAAAGATATTTAAACTAGAGATTTCAAGCTTCAATTTGTTTTTATTATTTTTTCGATACGATCATTTTTTATGAAAATACAGACTTCCAAAAATCGCTAAAAATTTTACAAAATTTTCTTGTTCCGTTAATTTTTTGGATAAGTGTGATTGTATAAAATTTTTTGGAATTCCACAAAATTTTGCAAAATTACATTAGTATGATTCCAGAAAATTTGATAAAATTTTGTGAAATATTATCAAACTTAATAAAACTTCATAAAATTTCATGAAAAAATTTTCTCCGGATATGGAACCTCCACTGACTTTCACACTTCTATGGGACCCATAAGATAGATATTTTTACAGTCCCTGTGGTCCACTAAATTAGCACATTCCTACAGTCTAACAGAGGCGGACAAAACCCTCACAAATTATAAGGATCATTAACTTAATTAATTAACTTATTAAGTCATTAACTTCTACGCTCCTAAGAGACTCATAGGATAAATTTTTTTAGTGTGGATGTGCTTCATTGGCAAGCAGCTGGAATGTCCGCCGCTTAAATTCAAATTAATTATCCGGGATTTCTTCCTTTGGTAGCGATAAAAAAATTTAGACGAGCGATTTGGAGGTTGGGGACAACAGTAAAGTTTACAAGGAAAAGTTATCTTCCTATAATTTATTATTCATAGTGGATCTTTTTAAAGTCAGAATCCAAAACGTCTCCGAAGAGACTAGTGCTCTTGTGTTGAACCTGTTATCTTATGAAAGAGTAGAATGTAAATCTTTTACCTATCTTTCGATGTTTCTTTCTTTTAGACACGGCAGGTTAGATCCCTCCAGAACGTTGCAGCTCACTCAGCTTCTTTCTGTAGGATTTGGTTGGATGGGCGCGACTGGGGTTGTAGGATGTAAACTTGTGTGCTACTCTTGAATGAAACTTGGAAGGTTGAACTTATGATTTTTATCTTTTTATTAATGATGTGGTTACAATTCACTTGTTCATTGAATCTTTTTACAAGTTTTAAATAATTGGCATTTTTAGAATATTTATCATTAACGGATATTTATATAATTTTTAATTTATATTTAAAATGAGTTCCTTTTACACACCTAAAAAAAGTGGTTTTATGCGCAAAATAACTCAGCCCGAGATGGAATCACAAATACACGTGATTTGCGAGCCTGTTTCAATCGGACCGGATGGTTCTATCAATTCTTGAGAATTGTCAATAGATAACGAATTTAATCATTGATTTTTCAACGCCTAAGTGGATTCCTGCAATAATTGACTGCGAAAAGATGTTAATTTTAAATTGATTTTAGTGTAAAATCCCGTACTGATTTTTCGACGCCTGGGGCAGATTCCTGCAGTAAGGTTAATAGAATTTAATGATCTTGGACTATTTTTTATCGATTTTTCACCGCCAAAGCGGATTCCTGCAATAAGAATTAGTCTAGATAATTTGAGAGATGCCTTATTGACTTTTCAACGCAGCAACGGATTCCTGCAATAAGGTTTAGGTTGTTTAGGTTAACGCTTAGGGCGGAATCCTGCAATAAGAGTGCACGAAAATACGACGTTCGAAATCTCGCGGAACGTAAGTTTTATAATCCGACTAGCCGTGAGCTATGGGTGCTCAGGCTTTCTATAAACTTTGATTTGGCGATTGATGGGGAATTTTTAATTATTGTCATTGGTGGAAGGTGACGACAGTGTTGTCCGAAAATTCGGACTGATATTTTAATCTTCGGCCCAAGTCAATTAAGACCTATAGACCGGGTACTTCGAGAGAATTTTCTGAGATGGATTGACAAATAATAATAAACGGAAGTTAATTTAATACATATATTGTAACGATAATTAATACTACAAATATTTTAAAAATTTCAATTATTACAATTAGTTGGAATGGTTTAATTATTGCAATTATTTAGCGAACAAACCAGATTAGAAATCTTACAAAAATAATGGTATAAAAAGGATTGTATTTACCTTATTAACCGTATAAAATTTCTTCTGACGCTTATTTTGTTTTTAATTTGTATAACACTAAGAACGCGTATTACAAAACGTACTTGCAGCGGGAGAACTACACCGATGGAGCTTTTTAAGAGCTGGAAAGGGTGAACCACGTTCTAAAAAAAAAAAGACTAAGTTAAGGGACAACGTCACTCAACCGTGAAAATGAACAACTGCTCTGAATTGGTCCCTGAAAATTCGATTTATAAAATGCTTGAGTCCCCACTAAGGCCCTGTGGAAAGGCGCGCGTCAACCAATCATTTTTTTGGGTGACAGCGCTAGGCTCCCCACCAATGTCGGAAAGTGGTGGGTTACGCCCTTATGCAGGTTTGTGGATATGCGCACCTATACACAAACCTACATATAAATTATTAATTAAATTTAAATCATACTTATTATTTAATGATTGATGTATAATTTATTTTTGAGTGATCAGCGTATCTTAGATCATTATTTCGAATTTGAATTGAACTTCTAGCATAATTATAGAGATATTATTTATTTTATTGACAGAATTATTTACGTTATTAATTTATTTTGTCGTTAAACAATTTAATTTTTCTATGAATTATATTTTATTTATTTCTCAAACTTTATTGTATAGTTTGTTTGTTTGTTTTCTTATCTAGTTATTTAATTGGTTGGCCGAGTATAACAAGATTAATTATTTTGTTTCATTATTAACTATTATTTCATTTCTCCAGTTAATTTACTAGATTTTAACTATAGTTGCTAATTTTTAATATTTATCTTATTAACTAGTTTAATAACAAAATTTCTCTTAGTATTATTATTTTAATAACTAAATTTTTTCTATTAAAGTACATTCCTATTTTATGATTTACTGTACCTAGTTGTTTTACCGGAATATACAACCGTAAAAATACTTTTCCTTATCTTTATTTATTTAGTCCCTCTTATGGGACTCTTTTACGATTCTCTGCAATTTCCTTCGAGTTTCACTTTGAAGATAAGCAAAATATTTTGTAAGTTGTATATTCGGTTTTCAATAATCTTAAGTAATGTTAGATATAATATGAAAGAAACATAAAAATAATAATATTCTGACAAAATAAAAAAAAATATTTTTAGCGTCAGTTGAGCAAGATTATGGTCGTTTATTTATTTAATATTTAAACTATCTTAACGTTCTTCAGGACGTAACAACAGTTTATTAAATGTTCGTTTTACTTATTGCAGTAATCCTCCCACTATTCTTTTGTCGCATAAAAAGGTGGAAAAAGCTGACGCTGCCTTTTCGCGCGTATTTGAAAAGAAGAGCTCTGTAATAATTATTTTTAATAATTATTAGAATAAAAAAAAATTTATTTAGACATAACACAGCTAATTAGCACCTCATTCTTACATCTCATCAGGGGCAAAAAAAGCCCTCACAGAGTATATAGATCATCTATGAACCTTTACACTCCTATGACAATCATATGATGAATTGTCTAAAAGTCCCTGTGAATCACCTGCAAACACTTAGAAGTACCTTAGTCTTACAGTCTAGCAGAGGTAGAAAAAAACCTTCACAAATTATTAGGATCATCCATTAACCTTTACGCTCCTATGAGACTTATAGGATCGATTTTTTTTATAGCTGTGGTCCATCCGCAAGCACTTAAACAGCACCTGAGTAAGATCACGTCAAGTGGACCCCCCATTTTCCACTAGATCATGAAAATTAAATCTATATAATTTTTTCTTGAGTAGTCACGATGAAAAATCAATCCTTGCAACAATTTTTTAAAATTTTCATTTTTACCACAAATTTTTTAACAATGAAAATTTTAGGTACTTTTAATTAAAAAATAGATTTCAAATCAACCGTTAAAGATAAAGTGATGACATTTTCAGGGTTTATTGTTAAATATATATATTTTATTAAAATATTAGTAGCTTAAAATTATTTGTTCATTATCCGATTGTTAATTAACTTTTAAGTAAACAAATGAAAATTTCATTGACTTCTCGGTAAAAAAATTAAGTTTTTTTCATTGGTTATATGCATTATTTATTAAAGTTGAAGATCCCGAAAGAAAATTTTACTGCTCGTGATTAGTTTAAACAATATGAATTTATT
Organism: Microplitis demolitor; assembly: GCF_026212275.2. NCBI lineage: Eukaryota > Metazoa > Arthropoda > Insecta > Hymenoptera > Braconidae > Microplitis > Microplitis demolitor. The sequence continues at coordinate 11,776,928 of NC_068553.1, forward strand.
TATCACCGCGCGCCAGGAGCTCTCAATGCAGCGCGCGGCCGAGCGTCTCAGGCTATATTTCAGCTTCGGTCAGTAATAATTAAAAATAACAATTATAAATATTATTATTATACAAATTTAATTCCTTTGAACTATGTCATGAATAATACAATAAAATAGTTTTTAATTGTGGAAATTAGACAGAAAAAATTAATAATTAAGTAATAATTTTTACAAAACCGCGTAATATTTATTTTTTTTTTTAAATTGTTAATCAAAAATGTTCATCAACTCCTGGTTAAGTCTCGTCAATATTACAATTTTTATTTATAGGTTTCCCGCAAGGATTTTCACTTTTACCAGGTTTACGGCCCAGATAAATTGCCCTCTCACAAGAATTGCATATGTAATATCCGAAAAAATCTTTAAAATCACTAGCTCGATTAGCAGTTATTAAAACTAAATTTTTAATGACGTATTTATGATTTTTTTTACCGAGAAGTCAATGAAATTTTCATCATATTGTTAGATATTTAACAATAAACCCTGAAAATTTCATTAATTTATCTTTAACGGTTGATTTGAAATTCATTTTTTAATTAACAGTACCTAAAATTTTCATTGTAAAAAAATTTGTTGTGAAAATGAAAATTTTTAAAATCGTTTCAGGGATTGATTTTTCATCGTGACTACTCAAGAAAAAATTACATAGATTTAATTTTCATGATCTAGTGGAAAATGGGGGGTCCACTTGACGTGATCTTACTCACCTTATTCATTTAGCTTAATAGTGCCGGAGAAAGTACTTTTCGAGCGCCAGGAATATTCGTAGGTCTTTCCTTCCTTATGAAATTTATAGGATGGACTTTTATATGATATTTACTTTTTTTCTGCGAGCACCTTATAAGCACTTAATTGCAGATCGATTCATTATACGTACAGATCATTCACTTATAATCTAAGAGACGTATGCTATTGCTTTTAATTCCAGGTATTCGAATTTTTTTGTTTCTGTGCTTTCTCCCTTGTATAGGTAAGCTTTTTTTGGAGCACCTAATTAGTACCTAATTACCAATGCTTGTTTGATCTCGATTTTGTGCTGGAATTATTATTAACAACACCTGTTTTTTGCAAGCTTGTTTTCACAAATAGTGATTTTAATTTATAATTGTCCAAAATTGAACTATCTTTTCCATTTAGCACTCAATTAGCACGTAATTGTCAAGCTGTTTTATTTTTCACTTACTGTTCATTTTCATTGTGTTGCTAGCATAGCGTTACACCAGCAACTCAACAATAAATGATCGAATGCGATGCAAAATAATGAGCACCTATTTTATAAATTCTACCCCTAATTAGCACCTAAAAAGTACCTACCTAATGTTGGCATTTTCCAAATACAATTTCCAGACTTTGCGTTGCCAGCGTCACAGAGCTCTCAAAAAGTTCATGGTTTATTGACTCACTAAAAGGTAATATTCGCATGTACCGAACCTTTTACGGATTATTTGGGAACTAATTTCGATCGCTTTATCAGTTGCTATAAAGAAGCTAACTTTATGTTAAATTACAAAATACTTTTGATTAAATTACGAATTCGTTGTAGTAACTTCAGGAGAACGTTTAATGAGTTGTTTACGAACCAGTATAAAATAAATTGTTAACATAAGGTAGAAACAGTATTGACTAACCATAATTTTGAATAGTGACGCAATAATAAACGATTTTAAAGCTTCCACAGATGAAATGGGGGAAAAATTTGGCTTATTATTAGGAATGAACATTTTTTGACAATTATTCGTAAGCCTTATTTAACTCTACTAAAATTGCTAAACTTAATTAGTTTTTCTGTAGGTGTGGAATACATTTATAAAATACCTTTTTTCTTTTATTTCTTAAAATATCTCAGAATATATTTTAGTAAGTTAGTCATTGATTTTTACTTTGTATTTTCGAATATTAAAAAAAACGTTCGAAAAAAGTTAGTCGATGTCTCACTTTATGAAGTTTAGAGTAGACAAAGTTTATTCAACCATTTTTCAACAATTTTCATTTGATACGCGTAATAAATATTGAAAATTCCATACTTTTAAAATAATTCTATGTTACGAATCTAAATGATTGAGTGAAAAATGTACTTTTTGTGAACATTTTAAAAAACATTCGAAAACAGTTGAAAAATAGTTTATTTAACTTCCGCTGTTATTGATGTTTATAAATTTATAAGTATATACTCAAAACATTTTTAATAATCGTTAAAATTTGGGAAAATTCATGTTCTCCACGTATTCTTTGAGGCCTAATTCTTTACTTTGAATTTTTAGTGTGTTAAGAAATCGTTCACTTTAAGTTAGGATCGTTCAAATTTCGAACTTCGCTCATGTAAACGTTTTGCCAACCTTCTGCGAACGAAATTTTTTTACACGGGTGGTGTGGCTACATTTTCAACTTCGGCGGAACAACCTTTGTATCTAGACGTTTTAAAAATAATTGGAGACCAATTGAACCCAGACAGAGTTTTACTGCCAGCTATTCACAAGCATCTTGCAGTCATAGTCGAAGAGATCATTAACAAAGGTCTTCCGGCAGCTGAGATAAAGACTCTCCTGCAAAAATTCCTACCTCCATAAAATGGTCTATTTATAGACCCACCAAAGCTTAATTTTAAATTCAAAACTAATATTTCGGATGATATCGTAAAAAGAGACGATCGCATTGTATAAAAACAGGCCCGTATATCAGCAAGTCTAGCTGGTATAACTAAGCTGATTTCAATGTTTCTGCAGCTTCGACAGGGCCGAAAATTGTCCATGCTAGAGATATTGGTTCGTGTCTCCAAAATTTTAAAAGACTTGCAACATGCGGCATCGGAAATTATAAGGAGTTTGATCTTAAAAAATAGTGATCCTTCTAAACCTGATATCTTTAAGTCTACTTCATCAAACGAGTGGTTCTTCGGCAGAAACTTGGACGAAAAATTCAAAGCAGCGTGACTCTTGGAGTCAACCGCCAAGAAGATCAAACCACCAGCTCAAACAAGTTCAAATAATTAATCAAAAAACTTGAAAGGCACGTCTCGTCGCCCATCATACAAATTTCACCACAACTCAATGACGAGCGGGCAGAAATCAACACCATCTCAGTAGACTTACCAAAGCCACAAGCAGCCGAAATAGTTACGTACAGTTCAAGAAATAATCATGGAAGACGGTGTAAGTTGTCCAGCAGGGCGTTTAAGATCGTTTTCCAATCTTGGTCGGAAATTATCTCCAACGAGACCATCTTGAGCTGGGTCCAAGGGTTTAAAATCCTTCTTTTAAGAAAAGTATTTCAGACTCGTCCTCCTTTAGAACCTCATTGGTCTAGGCAGTAATGGTTCGCTATAAACCAGAAATTAGATAAGTTGTTGAAAAGGGAGCTATTACGGAGACTAATGCTACCCTCGGTCAATTCTAGCCTAATATTTTTCTTGTTAGCAAGCCAGATGGAGGTTATCGTTTAATCTTAAACCTTAAAAATCTTAATGAGTTTACTGAGACTGAGCATTTTAAGCTTGAAGACAGTAAAGTTGTTAGAAAATTACTAACCTCAGATTGTTTTATGGTATCTATCGATCTAAAAGATGTTTACTACTCAATTCCGGTTGATGAATCAGATAGAAAATACTTAAGATTACAATTTTTTGGGAATATTCATGAGTTTACCTTTTGGTATAAATATTGGTCCATATAGTTTTACAAAAATTATGAAACCAGTGGTCTTCTATTTGAGATTATTGAAAATCGTACTGGTTATTTATTTAGATGACATTTTGATAATAAGTTTGTCGTTTGAGATGTGCTAAAAATATGCAAAGACCACTCTTACATTATTAAAAATACTTGGATTTATTATGAATTTTGAAAAAAGCCAGTTAACGCCGTCCAAACAACAGTAGTCAGTAGTGTAATAATGGGGGTTCTGGGACAGCAGGACTTGTAGGTACCTACTAGGGTGGGCTAAAAATCCGCTTTTTTAGGATTTCGTTTAGTAATAGCAAAAATATTGTTTATTAAGTCATAAAAAAATTTTGTGTGAAAGGAAAAAATTTTCGGTCATCATCTCAGGTTCGCCTATTGCAGTCAAAGATAAAAATGCTCAAAGAATTTTTTCATCAACTTAATTTGCTCGGAAATTTTATGCTCAACAAAAACGTATCTCACATAAAATTATTTAAGACCCATAGATTCAGAGGTAATCCCAATTTTAGTATCAAAATAGTAGATTTTTGCCATTAAAATAATCTTGTTAGTTTGAAATCTATTTATAAGTTCTCCATTCGACAGGAAATTGAATTTTCTATGAAAATTTTTTTTTTGTTAAATTTTTTACGAGTGATAATTATTAAAATTATTCCATTTTTCTTTAAAAAAGTGGCATTTTCCGCAGTAAATGACTTATATCTTGGTATAAAATGATTAATAAATCAATTATTGTCTACAAAATTTAATTTTTACAAGAAAAGTTCTTATATTGAATTACGTGCCTATAATATTTTTCATAATAATTACAAATTTCCGATAAAAATTAGTATAACATTTTTCAAAGATTCGTTTATGGTACATCCACTACTAGCCCTAGAGTAGACTTCTGCAAAGAGAGCGATCCGTTTGTCTTAGCGATTGCCAACAGGTGGCGTTCTATATTGTCCTAGAAATTTCCTTTTTATCTTCATATACTTTTCATTACAATACATAACCTTAAAATAACGTTTTCCGACATTTTGTGTTGAGTTCAATAGTTTACTTAAATTGGGACATACTTTAAGAAAATAACTGTCATCAAATTATTATAATTCTCTTGTTGTTTTGTAAGTATACTTGATGGAATTTCTTAATTGTCAATTTGAACATTGGCTGCAAATTCCTAATATTGTTTCTCCATACTGACTTTATTAACAGTACCATTTTTGAAAATCCCAAAGCCGAATAATAAATATACAGAACGTTTACCTCGTAGTATGTCAGATTTAAACCAAAATTTAGTATCTTCAGACTTATTTTCTAATTCATCATTCAGTGAAAAAGATTCATCTCAAAAAACGACTTCTTCTATTAACAGTACTTCGTCGACAACAATTTCATTGTATGAACCAAGCTACAGACAAAAAAGAAAAATGGATTTTAATCTCGTTCAAAGTCAAAATAAAATTGAATTCAAAGAAACTACTCTTACCGGCCAAAGGTATAACTTAAGTGCTCGTGCCACTGCAGCCATTGTAACATCGTCTTTATTAGACGTAGAACTGATTATTAAAACTAATAAGAATTTGATTACGGATAAAAATAAAATGATGAGAGAAAAATCTAAACTTCAGAAAGCTTTAAAACTTGCCAAAAAATATACTGGGTTTGAAAGTGTTTATTTTGATGGTAGGAAAAATGATACTGCCGTTCAAGTGAAAAAAGGTACTAAATATTTCCACCAATTTATTAAAAAAAGAGCATATATCTTTTAGCAGTGAACCAAACTCGAATTATATCGGACACGTTACTCCCACTTCTGGAACATCCTAAGATATTGCTGAGTGTATTTTTGACTTTCTGTTGAAAAACTATCCGCAGTTCAAGGAAGATATTAATGTAATTGGTTGCGATGGATGTCCTGTGAACACTGGGTGGATGGGTGGAATAATTCGATGGCTTGGGGAAAAATTCGATTGGTCTCTCCAGTGGGTAGTTTGTTTATTACACCTGATTGAGTTACCGTTGAAACATTTTTTTTCAATTTTTTGATGGCACAACATCTGGGCCTAACTCTTATAAAGGACCTATAGGACAGAATTTTTTAGCGTGTGAGAAACGTCCCATTGTAAAATATAACGTTGTGGATTGTGATTTACCGTCTTTTTCGATTTCTGATTTGAGTAACGATCAAAAATATTTATTACCAATTGTTACAGCTATCAAAACAGGTAAATGTTCAGATCACTTACAAAATAAGAACACTGGTCCTCTATGTCATGCCAGGTGATTAACAACTGCAAATAGAATTTTGAGATTGTATATTTCTACTGAAAAACCTGACCCAAAATCGAAAAAATTAGCTGTCTATATTCTTAAAGTTTATGTACCTGTTTGGTTTTCGATCAAATCAAACAGTACAATTGATCAAGGTCCAAAACATTTTTTTGAATTGCTCAAGACATGTCGTTATATGCCTAAAGCTGAAAAAAAAAATTATTACTGATTGTCTCTCACGGAATGCCTTTTTTGCGTTTCCGGAAAATTTACTTCTTGTGATGTTAGTTGATGACAATACAGATATTCGTGAATTGGCTTTAAAAACTATTATTAAAGCATGAGAAAATCCAGAATCAGCAAAAAGACATGGTATTCGTTACTTTAAGTTACCTACTCTTTAGATCAATGCCAAAGATTATACCAAAATGATTAATTGGAATCACTGTACGGTGAAATCTCCTCCCACTCTAACTAATGTATCTACCAAAGAATTGAGAAAAATTTTAGCAAATAATAATGTTAGTCTGAGAAGTATATGGGAATTTTAAAATTTTCCTTGTCATACACAAGCCGTAGAACATACTGTTAAGCTTGTAACAGAAATTTCAAATAAAATTTGTGGTTATGAAAGTAGAGATGGAGCTATTCGATCGACTTTAGAATCTGGTCGAAAAAATCCAACGTTCGACAGTAAAAATCAATTTAATGTTTAAAATCTGTAAAAATATGAATTAAAAGTAAAAACCAATGTATTAATCATAATCTTCCACTCATTTTTTCTTTTTAATTAAATATCTTACTACTTCCTATCCTGAATTGTTGAGTTCTCTTACGGATTTCGATAGAAAAATATTATGCATTTGACTATAATTAGAGAACTGATTTTTATCGGAAATTTGTAATTATTATAAAAAATATTGAAGGCACGTGGTTCAATATAAGAACTTTTTTGTAAAAAATTAAATTTTGTAGACAATAATTGATTTGTTAATCATTATAAACCAAGATATAATTCATTTACTGCCAAAAATGCCACTTTGAAAGAAAATTGGAATAATTTTAATAATTATCGCTCGTGAAAAATGTAACGAAAAAACATTTTGATAGAAAATTCAATTTCCTGTCGAATGGAGAACTTATAAATACATTTCAAACTAACAAGATTATTTTAATGGCGAAAATCTATTATTTTGATACTAAAATTGGGATTATCTCTGAATCTATGGGTCTTACGTAATTTTATGTAAGGAACTTTTTTGTAATGCATAAAATTTTCGATCAGAATAAGTTGATAAAAAAATTTTTTGAGTATTTTTATCTTTGACTGCAATGGGTAAGCCTGAGATGTTGACCCAAAATTTTGACCTTTCACACAAAATTTTTTTATAACTTAATAAACAATATTTTTACTATTACTAAACAAAATTCTAAAAAAGCGGATTTTCGGCCCACCTTAGTAACTACCGTACTGACCAAGCAGATACCGAGTGTTTGCCCTGTTTTACCATTCCCTTGCCCTATTTTATCGACGTTTTGACTGGTGGTTGGTCTCGACGTGGTCCGTATGCCCTGTTTTATCGATGTTTTCGGCCATTTTATGAACATTTACGGTCATTTTAAGCATGTACTCGGCTATTTTGTTGTATCACATCGACTGTTGAGTCGGTAAGTTTTTATCGATTATAATCATTGGATATCGACATGGTTCGGTCCATGCTGTGTTATCGACATAGTTCGTGACCATGCTGAGTGTTATCGATATGGTTTGTGTCCAAGCTGTTTTATTGACACGGTTCACATCCATGCTAAGCTTTATGGACTTATACACTAACTATCTGTTTACAATAATTCTATTACGACGCAATTGAGTGATATCATATTATAGGTATTCTATTTATAGAACGACAAGTTGAAACCAGTTAAATGACATCATATTCTTGGTATTATATTGTATAACAGGTTTTAACTTGTTTAATGACGTTATAATCTTAGTATTCTATATTTAATATAACAGGTTTAATCTTGTTCAGCAACGTCGTATTCTATTTATAGAATAACAGGTTTTAACCGGTTCAATGACGTCACATTCTCGGAAAGTTATTTATAAAACGACAAGTTGAAACCTGAGTGATGGCGTCATATTCCCGAGAGTTTTTGTTACGACGCAATTAAAACCGGTTTTTACTGCGCAGTTGGTTCAAATTTTGAGGTTAGCGTTCTTCTAGAACATTCTTCAGGACGTCATCATGCAAGTTCAGACTTGCAACCACCAATCAACATCGAGGAAGGTGTGGTGGGGATAGATTAGTATACCAATCAGAGGCAAGTCAATGGTGGAGGAGATGGGCACATATAAACGAGCTCATTCTCCCGGAGCTTAACAGACTTAAAAAAAACGTGTGACTGAAATCTATGCGGATAACCTAAAAGAATTACAATAGTTTAGTTTTCATTAAATTTAGATATAACTTTAGTTGTTAATTTCTTTAGACGTTAATCATTTTATTTATAAGTTTAGTTGTAAATAATTTCAGTTAAAATTTTAGTTGTATTCATTTATATACTCAAATTGTAGGGTCCACTGCGTTATGGGCCTAAGACAAAAAATCCCCTACAAAATGTCCCTACGACAAAATCTCCTCGACAAAATATACCCGCGACGGAAAATCCCCGGACAAAAAATCCCCGACAATATATCCCTGCGACAAAAGCGTCTCCGCGACAAAAAGTCATCGCATCATAACATCAATGAAATGAAGTAATTGTTCTTTATATATTTATGCAGTTGAATTATGATTGTTTGTTATATATATATATTTATATATATATCAAGAACTTTATAATTTATAAAAAATATAACTACACATTAAATGTTTTTTGCTTCATATACGAAATACATCTTTTATTTGTAACTTTTTATTCGTTAAGACTTATAAACTTTTTTTATTTTCAACAAACATAAATTGCGCATTATTTACTTTTTAATTTTTAAAAATAACATTCATAGACTATTAATAAATTACGAATTAGTCGAAGAAACTCTTTTCATTACAATATCAATTTTCTATATTATGACATAATTATTTATAAATGAATATCAATATAATCTTTTGTTTTTATAAAAAATATTTCAGTATCAATATTAAAAAAAAAAAATAAATTGGAACATACATAAACTTTTATTCGATGATTAATTTATCGCAAACATGAAAAATAAATTTTCAGTGATTAATTTCTTTGAACTTAATAGCAATAATTTTTTTGTTTTTAATAAATATAACTTCTAGTCAAGAGTTAATTCCGTGACTTTTTAATGTTATATAATGGAGTAATTTAAAATTATCAGGAATTATAATATGTAAACTCTATCTTTCTTAAATATTTATCTCATTGCTTTGATCATTTTTTTTACATCATTGAATCGGAATTTATAACTTATTACTGATATTATCACGATGCTTCTTTATAATGCTATAAAAAAAAATAATATCTTCAATGGTAAATAAGCATGAATTAATGCAAACAAACGTCAATTCAACAAATAATTCTTTACGAAATTGTTAAATTAATGTTCACCGATAGATATATATCAATATTTGAGCAATAAATTTTTAACAAACAAATAATATAAATTTATTTCAGTTATTTACTTAGTCAATTTCTTATAATTCCAAATGAAATTTTATAAATTACGAGTTAAATTTTGATTTTGGTCAACATTTAAATAATAAATTTTGCATTTTATTAAATATAAATCAATATCATTACCCTGATCAAACAAATGAATTTAACCGAATTCAAAATTTAAATTCTGTTATATTCTGTCAAATTCTGCAAAACTGAATTCAACTGAATTGAAAATTTGAATTTGAATTAAACAGAATAAAACCGATTTAAAAATTTCAAATTCTTTTTAATTCAGATTAATTCGGATTCAGAACCAAAAATTGGAGAATTATTTTCGAATTAATCAGAATTATACCAAATAGAATTATTTAAATTCGTTTTAATTCGGATAAATTCTGGTTTTCCTACCAAATGAGACAGAATTCATTTTTAAGTTAGGTACCGAATTAACAGAATTTATCTGAATTAAATAGAATTGAAAATTTAATTCTGTTTAATTCGATCGAATTCAGATATTAGGGTACTGTAAAAACTAATTTTTTAGTTATGAACTAAACTATTATCAGTATCAAACAATAAATATTTTTTTATATTACCATTGTGATAATTAATTTTAATTATTTAAATAAAACTATATTAATATCGAAATGAGTATTACTTTTTAGAATCTGAATTATATATAAGTCTGTAATGATAAAATTTTAGCAACATTATTAATGTATTCAAGTTTATGATCAGGATTATAATTATTAATTATATTTTTTAAACGATCATTGTAATTTTTATAAGCTTTAAGCCTCCAACCAACAACATCTAGCCCAGATTGTATTTGCGTCATCAAAATATCTGTCTTATTTTGTTCATCTTTAAGGCTATTCATGAATGAAGTCATAGTAGGATTGGAAATACCTATTCTGTTGTTGAAACTAGAATACCACCCCTCCGTTGGATTATTAGTCCATGTATTATCATTAAGAACGGCAGCATAGCAATTCCATAACTTAATGGCAAACATAGAATTCTCCCGACGATTTTTATGATGTTTAAGTTTTCCTATCCATTGTAAAATAATTTAAAAATTCTTCAAGTATGTCGCTATATTGATCATAATAATCCGCATTTACGATTTCATCAAATGCTGATACAACATCTTGCGGCGGTACAAATGCCAACGCCATCAACGATCGTATATTCGTTGCAAATTTTATATCTGTATGAAATTTCTTCTGTAATTGGTACAGCTGAATGTGTCGCCAAGTACACTGAGAAAAGTGAAAATTTCACCCATTGATTTTGACTCCAGAAAAAATTTGTTTCAAAGATTCGATAAATACTGGTTTAGGTTTGTAATTGGGCACACTGTCTCTCAATATTTTTAAAAATTCGAGATCAATTTGTTTTGATTTACATGGGGCCAGTAGATAAACTAATGGCAGAGATTTTCTATTTTTCATACCATGTATCACGTATAACTGAGCAAAAATACTTGGTACACAACGAAATGTAACATCACTCAACCAATCTTCACACGATGTTAGAAAATTTAAATTTTATCGTGTGGTAAAATTAATAAATTTTTTTTTGTTACCGGCACTATCATGTAATAAAAATAAATCACGATTATTAGTATATTTCATATCATCAGTTAAAACTGATTCACCACGTGTATTAGGATTAACAATCTCAAGGCCCTTTTCACTCCGAAACGCTGATCCGCACGTGATAACGACAATGGTTATGGTAAAACAGCGAAAGAAAAAAAAGAAAGCGACGGAACTGTATTACAAAGTTTTTTAATTATTTTCGTGTTCTTCGAAAATTTTATATTAACGATTGTTTCATGCTTTGTGCTTTTTCAAATAATTATATGGGATTTTTGGAGCTCCTGAAATGGTCTTAGCTGTATTGTACAGCAAATCTAATGTTTCCTTTACTAAGAAATGGTTGCTTCTTAATAAATAAAAATATGAATGATAACTGCTCATAAATAGCATCAACTTTTACTTACTGCTTTTAAATCTCTACTCAGAACAAAAAAATATTGAAATCAATTTATAATATGCAAGAAAAACAAGTGTACAGTGTCAAAAATCGGAACTGATAATCATTTATAGCGAAAAAAAAATTATTTCAATTTTTAAAAATCAAAAAAAAAAAATAGTAATTATAGAAAGCCCACTACCGGACCAGGCTTAAAAGTTGGAGAATGGATACAAGGTTAAGAGAGAAAATTTTCAAAAAAATCGAAGGATACATCTTCTTTTAAAAACACAGTTAAAAACTGAAAATTCGAAAATCTCGATTAAAAACATTACGTATATTATTTTTGTATTTTTTTTCTGTAAGGGTGATCCAAAAACGAAAATTTTGAAAAAAACATTGAATTTAGACCATTATTACGAAAGTTATGATCAAAAAACCATCAAAAGAGCGGCTTCTTCTAAAATTCGAGATTTTATGAGCCATTGATCAAAAAAATTTAAAATTTACCATGAAGTATCTTTTGAGGGGTACTAAAAAATACCCAAAAATTAAGAAAATCAAAAAAAAATTTTTAAAACCGTCCGATTTGGCGTGGAATGTCCTGTATGTAAACGGTTTTGAGTTCTATCCGAGGTGAATCCTCGGGTAAATAGAACCACTAGGAAAGAGTTGACTTAGAGCTAAAAAAATGGTTGCAGTGTTATTAATCGTGAAAATTTGATCCTGGATGTACTCAGGAGCCTCTACATACAAGCGAATCTGGTTGACAATTAGGTCCACGAGTTGAATCGTATCGTTCCCCACCAACCAGCTCTCGGGGAAAAAAACTTTCACAACGTCGGCCATTCATTTTTTTTTTAACCTTAACCATCCTACCAAAAAAACAGGATGAACCAAAAAAAATTATTTAAAAATATTAAAAAATTTCTTATAAAAACAAACATGCACATAACCAAACACACATGCTCACAAAATATAAAAATACACAAACATGCACATATTTTTTCACACATGCACACAAAAATATAAAAATACACACGTTCAATTAACACATACATTATCGAAAAAACATGCAATCAAAACTATCTATACAATCGTATCTATACACATTACAACAAACACACAACCGTTTCAAACATTACTTTAATAAACATTTAACATAATAATTAGTCATTGTAATAAAATAATGCAAATCGAAATTTATTATTAATGGTTGATAACATACATTTTTTTATCAATTATTTAAAAAATGTATATAATTACAATTAAAAAATGGCCAAAACGATGTGGACGTGATGGAGATTGGATGCCAAAAGAACGCTTGGAATCCTCCAACATTAAAAACCCAGACAACTAGCGGCCGAATGGAGCGACATCTGTGTATTCGAATATGTACTTGCTATACCGACTGCTAATCTTGCAATATCGACAGGTGGTTTTTAGGCGGGAATAGTTGGTATGAGAGCTTAAATTTGAATCTCATAATTCAATTAAATTGTAAATCATTCTATCAAACTCTTATAAAATTATTCTTATATTTTATGACTATAAATATTTTTGGGAAACTGACGCAATATTATAAATAATAATTAATTTAAGTAAAGGAATTATTCAAATTAGAAACATAATCTATCAATTCTCAAGATATATTTGTTAATTCACTATATTTATATAAATTTTACATTTTTGTTTTATTTTTACAAAAATAACAATCTTTTGTATGTGATAGTATACAGTCGAATTCCCTAAAATCAGACAAATAATGGCGTCGACAGCGACGATAATTTTTAATATTTTGATTTGTCTTTAATTTCTTACGTACACTGTAAGAAATCGAGAGTGAATCCGGAGCGAATTCGGTGTTAAATTAAATCCGAATCCACTCTGAATTAATAAAAAATTATCTACTCCGCGAAAACTCCCCTTCGGAGTGAAGTTCACGTAACAGTGGTGCTGTGACCAGGATGGTCATAGATTATTTATGATTATTAAGATTGAAAACTTTGTGACAAGCAATGATCAATGATATTAAGTGAAAATTAATTTTTCAATTGCAATTCACGAAAGTACAATTATGTTTATTTCTGATCTTCATGATAATTAAATTTTAGTGAAGTAAGTTGAAACTACTATTTAAATCCATTTATAACTAAAATATTTTTGATGTGACATTTATTAGCTAAAATAAATTAATATTAAAAGTTAATAACAATAAATTTATCAATCAAAATCGATAAATGCTGGGTAAACATGAATCGAAAATGTGATCAGACGTTAAGTGTAGTTTTGACTTTAAACTTATCAGTTTTATTTGTGAACTTCAATGGAGTATTTTTTATCATCAGTGTAATGAAAGTGTTAAGCTGAAACAAAGTAAAATAAGTGAGCGCAATACAGTGCAACGATGATCTCAAATTTTATTTGGACAAGCTAAACCAATGGACCAATGGATAAGCTCATCAGAAGTAAGATTTTTCTATTTGGTAACATAATATTCTACCTAAACATGAGTGATTATTATTGCCGTCGGACGATGTATGTGCATGCAGCTGCTAATTAATTGATAAATTAATCTGACGTACTTAACGATTATCTAGAAGAAATGTTAAAAGTAAAAAGAAAATTAAATATGGAAATTAACGATCATACCACTTCTGATAAATAAGTTCAAGATTGATTGAATTATTAACAATGTTGCTACGGACTAATTTTTGGCGAGTGCATATAAATGTCTAGCGATATTATTAACATTTAAATTTTATGCGGAAAATAATCGTCAGGTTGCTGAAACTGTCTATTATACCGCTGGATAAATCATTAAAATATTATAATTGATAATAGTTCAAATAGTGATTTTTTTAAAAAAACAAAAACGTTGCTAGGGATTTAAAATAATTTGCCGCGAGTATTGTGCGAAAACAGTTGTTTATTTTATTGAAACAATCAATCACTTAATGACTGCTGGACGAATTACATAAAAAATTATAGTTTTAAATAATAATTCTAATTTTAGAATTTTATTATTCTGTTTAAATTAAGTTTCAAAAATTTGTTATTTTCATATTTGAAAATTAAAAGTGTTGCTACGGATATTTTTAATTTATATCGCGTTTGTATTTTTGTATTTGTACGCGATACTATGAAATAATAATTCTTATTATAAAATATTTTTGTATTATAAAATTGTTGTAACGGAAAATTGCAAAAGTGTTTCGTGATGAATAACTTCAATATATTCGTTTTATACGATAAAAATAAATACTGCGTGAATATTTTGGGTAAATATTTCAATTATGGTATCTTTATCAACCGTTTTAGTTTTTTTGGGATCAGTCGAGATTCTCGTCGCTGATTTAACGAAGAGTATGCCCCTGTACATTGTAAAACCAAGACGTAGTCGTTAAATCACGATCAGGTCTCAAAGCTGATCTCATGTAATTTTTTAAGCATAATTGAAATAATTGCCGACCACCGGTTATTAACAGAAAATTATTAAATAGCGAAATGTTTCCGGTAATGACTCACGATAATGCCTTGCTATAAAATATTCCAGAAATGTGCATAAATAAGTATGCTTATAATAATTTACATTGGGATATGTAGTGAATATTCACAATGAACTATCAATTAAATGTTCCGATATCGGAGACGGAAATCCAAACAGTAATGGAGAAACAAAATCGTTTACGAGCTCGATTACTTGCGAGTTGAGGGCAACAATCGAGCCGATGTAGAACTTTGTCGATAGTGGAATCGGTATTTACAAATTGAAAAGCCCGTCTCTTAAACGAGACTGCGATGGGGAAAAACAAAATTATTTACGGGTTCGATTACTTGCATTTTGAAAGCAAAAATCAAGCAGATTCCAGGTTCTACCTTCAGTAGAATCTGAATTCATAAAGTTAGAGGCTCATCTTTTGAATGTAGCCGCGATTTCCGAGTTCCAAAAAAGTCGGAAATTAATCCCGGCAATTTTAATAGTCAAAAGGATCTAACAGAGTTAAAACTGTCCATGTGAAGGCAGTATTAGATTCAAATAAATTTGTACCTGAAAACGTACCACTTACAAATATTTTTGATGAAAATTCATATAATTTGAAGCCAATGATTGATTTTAATTTTTCAAGTTATAATTCGACTCACGCGTATGTCAATAAAGAGCTGCCTGTACTTGTAATGTCAGGAGCTAATTCGGTTCAGTCTGCTCAAGGTTTATTGAGAGCCGAAAATTTAAACAACCGGGTTGACGAGCTTGTTGTTGTCGCAACCACGGAAAATGAAATTATGCCATCCCGAGCCAATAGAGTTTTTGAGGTTGAGCATTCGTGTAAAGATGACAGCGTTGATTTTTTGTATTTAAGAACAATAAAAAATACAGAACTATTTTACTGCTCAATGGAGAGTAAGGTAGAAAATAATAGCAATCAATCATTAGGCTCAAACATTGATTAACCATCGTGGGTCGTTTCAAAAGGAAACAATCCACAAAATGATAGGCAACATACGTTCGATCAACATTATTGTTATAATGTGAACGATAAATTTAGTGGTTCTACGTTTTCAGGTTCAGATTTTGTAAAAAATACATTTTACATAATGTTTTATATTAGAGGTATATTCGACCTATCAATAATGATTAGAAATTGTTTACGATTTTGTTTTAACATAACTGCATTTAAGAAAGATATATTTAAGATAAGATTAAAAGTACCTCTAGATAATTATAAACTATTGGAGAATAATTTTGATTATAATAATATTATATACCTGAAAATAAGCGCTAATTTGGCCTGCAAGGGATTAAACATTACTGATTTATTTTTGATCTTATTACATATAAAGAAATCAAAAGATTATTTAATGTGAATGTAATATATTAATTTTATTTACATCGAAGCGCTATTAAGTCTTTGTATTCGACTTCATGAAACTGATTACATCCGTTGCTGTAATTGGGATGATTGGATAAACTTCAAATATCACCATCAGAGCCTGACGGAAGAACATCGTGGTGTGAAAAATGAATTTTCCAAAATAATTAGCAATGGTGCTTCCAGCTCTACGTATGATGCCAAGTCACCTACAATCGGTTCACTCACGTGTATAAATATCAAATTTATACACGTCGAGTTATTTATTTTCATTCATTTTGAAGACTTCCACTGTCTAGCAGAAACAGTTGGAATGTCGAGTTCAACTACGTTAATCAACACCTTAAATGTCGTCGCCGAGTCAGCGAGGAATCAGGATTTTGATCTCAAGAAATGAAGAATAGGATAATAGTCAGCCGAACTAATCAATCACAGTTATTATATTGACCGCCGAATTAAATCGGTTGAATGAAAATTCTTTCTTTAAATTAATTGAAATTTATACTATATTTTAAATTGGAAATAGTTACTGACTTAAGTCGGGAGGTAGCTACCTCACTTTTCATTATAAATTTTGACTTGAGCATTTACTTTTTGAGTAACTTATAAATTACTGCAAGGCAGACGTATATCAATACGAATTTATATTTAGAATTAATCATTTCAATAATACCAAACGACCGAGTCGGGAGGTAATAAAATGACTAGATACTAACGTTTAGTTTCATATTACTAAGTTTAAGTAACATTATAAACGTTGTTTCTCAGGTTTAAGTTAAAATTTATGTAGAGTCATTGAAACATTCATCTTTAGTATACATAGATTCATTCATACATTCAATTTTAGTTTATATAGAGTCAATAACACATTCTATTTGGATTATATCGAGTCGTGAATTTCATTTTCAGTGGTAGAGTTATTCATTTAAAACGCTGCGACTTGCTTATGTTGGGAGCTGTTACGTTCCCGTAATATTTTATTGATTAAATTAAATTAATTATTTTCAATTAAATAATTTTATACAGTGTAACGGAAATCGGTTATGATAAGAGAGTCGCCGTGGCTCGCAGGTAGTCAAAACAGATGACGATGCATGAGACCCGGCCTACGACGATTCTCTCACAGGGAACCTAAGATGCAGCGTCAACATTTTGTCAACTCTGTTGGCTTTATTATATTTTTTATAACGACTAAATAGTCAGTCTTACAAGAGAGCTGATGGAGCTCGAACCTCTGTTCTCCATTATTAATAAACTATACAATTAATCCTAAATTAATTCAACCTTATTGTGGGGTGCCAGGTGAGCGCATTTCAAAATATTTCTGTTGCATTCCGAAAGTGAAATCCACCATGGATTCACCCTCAGTGGGGTTTATATGTACTATTTCCATTAGTACTTGGATGTCAGTTTTTGGTGACCCAAACACACGCAGGAATTCCCTTTTTAAATGATGATAATCAGTCCAGCGCAGAACGTTTGTGTCAAACCACTGGATAACTTTACTTTCCAGTAAGTAACTTACTTACTAACTTATTATACGAATCGCGTTAGATTCCGCCCAACCTTCACGATACATTCTGGCCTCGACTGCAGCAATAAATCTTTTTGCGGATAGATCTGCCTGTGGATATTTCAGTGTCCACAGCTTGAGGTGTTGCCTGATGTCACACCATTTTCTCTCGTCTTTATTGTTGAATTTTCGTCTCGAAAATGCCTTAGGACCATATCCCCGACTTGATTGGCCAATGATAGGATTCCCTGTAGATCTATTGTTAAGATTATTGTTATTAAAATTTTCAGCAGTTGTGTCTATATAATCCCCAGGAAAAACCTCATCTGGAAGATTATTTTCATAATTTCTAGGATCGTTCATTATACTCTTACATTGTGGAGCAGGTATGGCTGCACGACACCCCCCGTCACCAAAACTTTTGGCCATTTGGTGAACAGTTTAAGCCACAGAAGGTGCAGCCATATTTGTATTATTCAACGAAAACCGTTGAAGGAGGTTCAATACCTTGCTAATTGTCATATTCGGTTCACCACCTGTTGGAACTGGTACTGGAACAGGGCCAAGTAAAGAAGTGAAACCTGGAACCAACACGGCCTGAACGCGACTAACATCTTCATTTATACGGTCACTTCTCTGGTTGAGAATCGGATTCAATAATAGATTTTTTATTACTGATTAATCTCTATCCCAATTTTCCCCGTGATGGTTTGAATTCAAATTCATATTCGAATTTCCAGAGTTTTGATCTCTATTATTTAGATTTAAATTTTGATTCAGATTTAAATTTAAGTGTTGATTTTTGTATGAATTTATGTTTGAATTAGACTTTAAATTTGAATTTTCATTTGAGTTTAAATTTAAATTTTGTAAATTTACAATAGAATAATCGTAAATATAACGACCGTGATCCGTTTTAAATTTTAAGTATTCATTATTGAATTTTATTTTATCTAACTTATAATTTTATTCTAAATTTTTTTTCAATTATTTTATTTCAAAATTTAATAATAAATCTCACCACAGGATTTACCTAGTTTTAGTTTAATTAATTGTTTATAGGTTTTTATATTCCTCAAACAAATAATTTATTTTTAAATATCTTTAAGAATTTAAATTTAAATTTAAGCAAATTTTCACGTTAAATTTATCGTTAAAATTTTATTATTACTAGAACTTTTATGATTCACAAATTTTCTTTTTTCTTGAAATTATTAGCTTAATTTTATCCTGTAGTGTTGATTTATTTTTTACTTCCGGCCGAGCAGTGAGTCATGCATGGCTAGACAATATTATTTTTCCCGTGCTTTTTCTTTTCAATTTATAAGTAAAATTACGCGACAAAATTTTTGTAATAATTTGTATTATATTTTTTATATATTTGTAAATTTTTATATAAGTAAGTTATTGATAACTCCCGGTAAATTTTATATATTTTTTAAGCTAAACACTTGGCAAATTTTATGTTCTAGATCTTACAAAATTTTATAATTTATTGAGGGTTTTATCCCTAATTTGTCAAACACGTGTTCTTTTTTTCTAGAATAATTTCCCTTGATAAAAAAAAATTCTACAAATTTTATTTATTATTTCTTTCAATTTTCAAATTTTTCCACTATCCAAATCAATCAGACATTTGCAACTAAACGTTGGGCGTCATTGTAAAGACATGCCCTAGATTGCTCGTACCAGGAAGTTCGGACAATCCTGCTCCAGATACTTATGTAGATGTTGAGCGCTGGGTTCAGAATGCCTGATGTAGCCGAGTACGCGGCTCGACTTAAGATAGGGAGAATTGGTTTAGAATAAGCAAAGAATAAGTTTGAATATAAATTAAATTAAATTATTGTAATTAATTATTTTTTTGTTGAATATAAATAATTAAAGTTAGAATTCTTTTGTAAATATAATTAATAATTTTAACTACAGAAAAACTTGGAAGAATCCTACTGCGCATGAGCGACACTTTTTCATCAGGTGCACGATATTATTACTCTAATACCCGTGATTCCAAACCTCAACCTTTCTAATAAATTTGATTTAAATCCAATCATTCAAATGATAATCAGCGGGCTTCTAATCAAATTTACTTACTGAGTGAGCTGTCGAGGAAACCACTGACAATAAATTAACTAAGAACGAAATTTTCCCGCATGCACAGAGATTCAATTAAATTAAAATAAATTAAATATAAAGAAATAAATTTTATGGAAGACGATAAGATTAGATTTGGAAATTTCCCCACGTGTCTGACAAATTAAATGTTATAAATAAATTTAACCTTCATGCCAAGGAACTCACATCAACTTGTCCTAAGTGCTGGGCCATGATTCAGGTTTTCTCTCTTGGATAGACAAACTGGATTGCAGAAACGACGACCAAATCTTTTTAGTCAAAAACTAATTAAGACAATAGGTGTGTGCCTGACTCGTAAACTTTTACATATAAAATCACCAAGAGAAAAAACTGCTTCTGATTGAGCGACTGCTCAGTGCGGCTTCCAGGTTACAATAAGATTTTGATTTGGCGTCTGGCGACGAGGTGTGCCTGATCTACCCCCTACCGTCACGCCGATAAATTAAAATACTACTGGCGCAAGGGCGGGTGCGCAAAATAAAAAGGCGCGAAATTTAATTTTTGCTGACCTGGCAGTCGAATACCAGGTCACCCCGTTACACTCGTCGGGCAGGTAAAAAATCTGATGGGAGAAAAAATATACGATTGCCACGGGTTCTACCAGTTCCACTGAAAAGTCGTGGTGAGTACACAAGGAAGTATCCTTGTTCAATTTCACTGTTTGCCGGCTTAGCAGCATCAGGAGCTCTCACTGGTGGAGCTGCAGCAGTTGCTAAGGCTGTCAATGATTCTAATGCTAGCTGAATTTAAACGACGTAATCCTTCAATAGATGCAATAGCTCTGGGAAAAGGACTGTTACCTATGGTTATACAAAAAAGGTATGGGTCTCTATCTACGACCCCGTCCAAAAAACATGTAAAGCTACCAAGTCGAGCTCTCACTGATATCGATGTACGAAGATTTGCCAGTATAATGGAAATCCCACATTTTCGAAGTAGTTTTATAAGAAATTATCTGCCTGAATCTGAGCCATGGATTAATGAATCAGCAGTCGTCAATCTTGATGACAAGGATGGACCTGGATTTGGTGGCTGATAAAAAATTCGGAACCCATGTCATTTACTTTGATAACTTCGGTGGTCTTCAACCACCTAGAGACTTAATGGAATACTTTGGTGTTGGTAGCGTAAAATATAACCATAAAAGGTATCAGGAATATAATACTCTAATTCGTGGTCATTTGTGTTTGAAATTTGTGAAAGGAAAGCTATAAATTGGCACTGCATACTGAATAGCAATCACTCATGGATAAATCTTTTACGTTAATGCTATCAGGAGAGTCCTCCATCTCGGAAGCAAATTACTTTCCTCCAACTGAGTTATTACCAACAAAAAACTACAGGCTAAGACTTATCGAACTGTTAACATTTAACTCAATACCTAATATCGATGTTGGTCATAATAAATTCTGTATAACTTAAGATGATAGAAATCTAGCAATAAGGCACATAAACCCCCTAATAGAAAAGTAGTAACAATACCAACGGGCAGTTATGAAATTGGAGATATTGAAAATTATCCCATCGAAGCATTGCGAGATGTCTCTCTAAGTCTGAGACCTAATAACAATGAACTTCGATGTCAAATAAAGTGTAATTATCAAATCGATTTACAACCATCAGACTCTATTGGACATCTTCGAGGATTTGTCGCTAGAAAACTTAAACCAAATAACTCATCAATCCGACTTGCCTGTCACAATACTCAGTGTTAATGCGCTTTGAGTTGAATGTAATATTACAGCAGGTGTATACATCAATGATAACAAAGTGCACACAATTCATGAGTTCTTTCTAATAGCCTCACCAGGATATAAGACCAACGAACTACCTTCACACATCATTTATCATCCAGTAACAGCGCAAGCAATACATACTCTTCAATTAAAAATTTTTAATGAAGCTGGAAAAGTAGTTAATTTCCTTGGAGAACGGTAACTATTCATCTGCATATAACATCTGTTGATAAATAATAGGTAATGTACATGACAGCAAAGTTGGTAGAAGCTATATTAGTTAGAGGGGATGGCGAGGAACCGTTAGTCATCGCACATCTCCCAGAGAATTAACACCTCAAAACATAATATTCCTTAAGAGTCTAAGCCTTTGAATACGTGGTGGGAGAAAGTAAAAAAAAGGATTCTGCTGCCTTATCTGTATAATATAATGGAAAAAATTTCAGGCAGCTTTTAACAATAATGATGAGATTCGAATCGTTGTGGATAACTAAAATCTTTATTTATTAACAAGTAAAAGTACTCTGCATATCTATGGTAGACTAACAAAAAGAGATAGAGCTACTGCGTTTGTCGTTGCCAAATAAAATATGAAACCGTGTTCACCAAAGCTGCATCGTACGTTGAATGCATTCCACTGTATCGCGATTGACCCCAAGGCATTTGAGCAAAAAGAGAATAAGCTCATGAGATGTTGAGTCAAATGCCTTGCGGTAGTCAATCTAGGCCATTGACAGTTTGCGCTGATAGTAGATCGCGTCTTAAATGACACAACGATTCACTAACAGATTCTCTTTGCAACTTGCCAGGCATCTTTTATTGCCACGTTGTTCGTATATCTGCTGCCACACAGGGTCTATCTCCTGCAGAATGCGATTATTCAAGATTTTGGTGAAAATCTCATAAACCGCATTCAAACGGGTGATAGGCCTGTAGTTCCTTGGGTCAGACAAGTTACTTTCTTAGAGATGAGCATGGTTCGCCCTTCTACAAGCCGATATGGGATTGGTTCGTTACCTCTGATGAACGCTCTAAAAATCCGAGCCAGACGACTATAGGTAGAAGCTAGTTTCTTCCACCAAAATAAG